>NW_027494743.1:0-271167 GCF_021521415.1 Bidens hawaiensis
CGTGCTCCTCCTCGTACTATTGTCAGTGAGCTGTCACCCTGTGATTGGTTCATGGGTTGCTTTTGTCAGATCTTGTCTATTTGTCCATACCTTGGTAGGTATAGTACAAGAGATCTTCTAGAAGCGTACGGACTGGCTCTTTTGGGCGGGAATATTCCCGCCCTACTCATTTCTTCTTCAAGTGACATTACTGAAGTATTAAGAGTTAGTGCCTTATGCGTGTAGCCTTACTGTTAGTGCGGGTAGCCTTCCTTCTTGGCTTGTAGCCACAGTTGCGGGAACAGGCAGGGTACTGTACCAAGGGAGGCTTTCCTGCGGGGACAGCTGGCTTACTGCGTGTAAGGTCTTCATCTCTCTGAGCATGGTGGGTCCTGCGGATCCAGTTGGTCTTTGCGTGGACGTACCTCTTCAAGGTGAGTCTTGTGGGTCCAACTGGGCTTTGCGGGAACCTACCTCTTCACATTGGGTTTTTCAAAGAGCAGATATGAGATATGAGGCATTTGAATTTAGGGTTTGCTAATTAGAATCAGAATCAAAATCAGATTTGAAGCGTTTGAATTTTACCAGCTGGAGGTGCCCATTGAAATCCCGCCTATTTAACCTTGAAGTTTTAATGGATTGTACATCATGCATAAACACGTGTACAACTCTTAGTCTTAAGAGTTTTGAGTAAAGTCGGTTTTGACCTTCCTATATGCATTTTAATATAGTATATATATATAGAGAGAGAGAGAGAGATAGAGAGAGAGAAAGAGAGAGAGAAGATAGAATACAATAATTGCTTAGCGTACATTAGGTACAAGTATACTTATATTCATGAAATCGATCCATGAAATCACATCAGAAGACCTCGAAATCGTTAACACATATCCAATTAATCATTGGTTCACCCAAATAAACAGTTTTGGATCGTTAATCGATCATTTTTTTTACTTTTCTTCACGAAAACCGTTTTTGAGTGTTTTAGTATTTTTGGCTATGCTTTTTAGTATTTTCTCCTTTGTGCGTTTTTGGTTTTGCCTTTGAGCGTGATTCACGTACCTATCGTATGTTAAGCAGTTATTGTACAGTAACCTTAGCCTATATATATATATATATATATATATATATATATATATATATATATATATATATATATATATATATCTTGTTCACCGATTAACTTGTATATAAAAATATAACGGAACTTAACGGAGCTGATGAGGTCGGTTAGTTTAGTTTATTATGATTGAATTGGCTTTGGGTTCATGAGGAGTAGGCTTAATCAACTCATGGACTTGGCTAGATCAGACCTAATCGATTTTAATAGTATTTGGGCCCAATCGGATCGGATTATCCTACCAAATTGGATGACCAAATCCAAGCGAATCGAATCGACCCAAATCCAATCGAATCGACGGTCTGGTTATTAATTTACAAAAATAATGCGAATCCTGGTCCTCTAGCTCACAATCCCATGTATTATCCAAGCATCAACAAGTCTTGATGTTTAAACATCCATTTAGCTGGATTATGTATTAGAGTTTGTTGCTGCCAAGATTTCCCTTTTCTCTTTCTTTATTTGTTATCATTATTAATATTATTGCTTATTACTTTTATTTCCTTCGAGCGTTGTTGCTACAACATCATCATCATTATTGATTTCCTACCATCATCATCATAGATAAAAAGCAAGATGTTGATGTCATTGAATCATCAAGTGATACTACTTAAGTGTTTAAATGAAATAAATAATAAGAATTAATCAAATCTAATCCATTGGCCTAGTGGTGAGGCATGGAGTGTTTAGCAACTTTCATCCTTTTCTCCTAAGGTTTGACTCCTACTGGTAGCATCCTTTTTTACAGCCATTTGTTTTGAACTAGTATGATGACCCACCGCGATGCGGCAGGGATTTGGTGACAAACTACAAAAGTAGTGATAATGGATTCATGTTGCCAACAGTTTTAAAGCACATCACCACAGCAGATATAATTTGATCACCTGTCATTCAACAAAACATAATTCAAGTGTCCAACACTCGGTTGCAATAAACACGCAAACGTGATGCACACTATCTCTTATGAATCTCAACAACTTCAGTTTTTATTGTTTTGGGTTCCAAATTGGGAAATACCGCTACCGAGCCGTACACGAAACTCCAAACTTTGGTACCGATTCGGTACCGAATTTGCTCATCCCTAGTTAAAATTCTTTTTGTTTTGACTGCTACCCGAAACTTGAAAGTATGTCAAAGTGACATGTTAGTAAAACAATATACTTTTATCAAACCGACATATATCTAAAATACTCATAACCAATGTTTTGGCCCGTATTAAAATTAACCCGGAATCAAAATGTTAAAAAAGTAAATTCATTTTGTATATACTTTATATGTATCCATTATCCTCCTTGAGTTCCCTTATAAATTTGTGCAACCCAACCAATTATTTATTTGTTTCATTTGCTTCTGTCTGTGTAAGTTCATATTAAAAATTTAAATGATAGCTTCTAATGTAGTGGAGGAGCTGTGCATTTGTTATCATAGTGATAACAGGTTCAGCTTCCTGCTAACTGTCAGCACTTAACAACTGCTCTGCTCCAGTTGTATATGAAGTTGCATATCAAGTATTGCATCACACAATACTCTGTAGCAATGTTTATCATGATACTTAAGTTGCATATCAAGTATTGTGTCACACAATACTTTGTACCAATGTTTATCATGATACTTGGTGGAAACCATGTTTTATCTTTAACCAAAAATTAAGACTTTACTTTGATAAAACAAACCAAAACAGAGTAAAGCTGCCGACAAACGCACTCACTGTGCACTAACAATACACAATCATATTCGGCAACCACAAATGGGCAACTTCCACCACCGCTCCACCGCCACCAAGGGTGCCAAATCGGAACCTAGCAACGATAGACGATGGCATACCTACGGTTGGCCTCTCCAACCGAGAGTCCGCCACCACAATGTCAACGCTGCCAACTGTTCCCAAATGGAACCAAGCAATGGTAATACGAAGCCGCGAACGACCTGCACCCAATTTAGGGTTCATACCAAAAATACGAAACCGGCGACGGTGACAAAAGGCAATGACCGTTCAATCCAACCGGCACCCGCCATCACAATGCCAACGATGAACCAGACAACATCCGCAAACATCATTCAAATAAGATACTAATTGATTGACCAATTTGTTAAGGTGGCACTCAAATAATAAAGTAATAAACTTGTTACAGAAATGTCTCAACTCATCCTTTTCAATCTCTACCAAAACAAAACAAAACAAAAGAAATTACAAATTTAAAAAAACTTACTTTAGAAAGCAAGCATCTAGTCTGACCACTGACCAGGCTTCTGATAAGGCTTCACTTCACTGCAAGATTTTTTCATATTACTGTCTTTGCTGCAAAGAATCAAACAAATAAAAACCAAGTAAATAAACTGTTGTTTAAAATAACTTTCAACAAACATTATTGCACTTCAGGAACATTCAACTGGTGAATTGAAACATACTTTTGGAGTTAGAAACCCCTAACCTGATTTCTAGGGCACGACTGAAGCGCCATTTCTCTCATCACCATACCATCGGCTGCCACCGCCACCCATCACCGCTTGTAGGGTTCCAGTAATTGTCATATTATAAGTTTCATTTTTACAGTATATTGATAGACCCATGAACTCCTTCGTTAGTCATTTATGATTATGAGTTTTCAAAGACGCGTACAAGCATCTTAACACAAGTTTCGCATCAACTCGCCATCGGGTCACTTAACGCACCTTAGTATCCATGGCATTTTGTGTTTTTATTTTTGTTCAGTACCGTAACGAACACAAAGAAAGCCGACTAATCGTCAATTTTGTTTTTTGTTATTTTTGTTTTATTTCCGGTACCGTTGCAAGTGTCACACCCCCACCTACGGCGGAAATACCGAGCGTGAGCTGATTGCTCACAGCTTTTCAAATGTTACTATCAAGCAATATTGTAAGTTTCAATAACTATTAATTAAATTAGATATAAAACAAAATCCATACAATATTCAAACAAAACAATAATGTATCAAACAAATATAAATTATAACTAATATTGTCTCGTTAATATTTTCTTCTAGCATATGCGTTGAAAATAAAGTAGTTTTGTCAACACAAGGTTGAGTGAGCAACACACCAGTTTAAATGTACATATAGTATATATAAAAATAAGTAATTGCAACAAGTCATATGAGAATAACAAATTAACCAAATGAGCAAGTATAACTGAGATGTCGAGAAGCACAAAGGCTATAACGACTAGCGTATGATCATACTATTCTAAGATTATGTTGGACCTCTCCGAATGCGGAAGCATATAAAGCAAATAAGCACATAAACAAGTAAGGTATAAGTTGTTAACAACTAAGACAATAGTTACAGTTTTGAGTATAAGTATATATGAGAAATATAATTTACGCATATGTCACCAAAACGTGGAAAAAGAAGTAAAATATGGGAATGTGGTACTCACCTCAATAGACGAATAAAAATGATAAGAGAAATATTAAGAACTACGATTCGCGGAAATCACGCGTTGACGACAAGGCCTATAAAGGAATATAGAATGTGGATATGCTAAGTTAATGAACTAGATCGATAAGCGAGTTCGACAATTATAATTATTATTAAGTTAATATTAAGTTCTTTTTAATCATACTTAATATAATATTTTATTATATATAAAGGTATTATATAAGTAAAACACCTCTTAAAAATATTTATTAGTTTGTTAAATTATATAGACATTATAAAAATAAATTTACCTTTTTAATATATTAAATTAATCTACAATACAAGATATAAATTACATGGTATTAATTATACATATCTATACATATATGTATATCTATATATACATATACATAGGGGATGGTTCAAAAGAGAAATGAAATTACTGCAAGAAATGCGATAAATAAATATAGACCACTGGTTTTGTTTTAAGTTTTAAATGCTTAAAGCTAAATAAAGAAAGTATTAATCATTCTCTTTCTTCAATTAATATAACTAATAAACCATAATATTTATCTACTTAATTATTGTAACTAATTAAATTATTATATTTGGGAAATATTAAGAACTCATTTATTTTTATAACTTATTTTTTGTATCTTGAATTTTTATCTTACACAAGTATAAGATATTCATACTTAAAATTTCTTTCTATCAAAAACTAATTTCTTCCAACTCAATATATTAATATCCATCAACACATACTTACATTATAATGAATAATACCAAAAACTATTTTACATGTGATTGCATTAGATATCAACAAAAAACATACAATCTACATAAAAACGTATAATCTGCACTTGTTCTAGAATAAGACAACATATAAACTACACACGAAAAACATATAACCTACACACAAAATTCATTATCAATAAAATACACACGTACACAAAAACATATAACCTACACACGAAAAACATATAACCTACACACGAAAGTTTTATCTTACACAAATACAATTTATTCATACATTAATTTCTTTTTATTCAAAACCATTTTCTTCAAACTCAACATATCAATATCCATCAACACGTAGTTACATTGTGATGAATAATACAAAAAATTATCTTACACATGTTTGCATTAAATGTCAATAAAAATTATACAACCTACACAAAAACATATAATTTACACTTGTTATAAGAATAAGAAAACATATAATCTACATACGAAAAACATACAACCTATAACCTACACATGTGTATGATATGTGTATCTTTGTGTAGTTTATATAATCGTTGATGTCGAATTAAATATGTAAGTTGTATGCTTTTTGTATGTTGTACGTTTTTATTGCTCAAAACAAGTATATGTTATATAACTTTGTGTAGGTTGTATATTTATTGTTTACATTTAATGGACACATTTGTATGATTTTTTTTATTATTATATATGAAAATAATTTTTATAGGCATACTAATTGAAAAAAATATATATTATATTTTGATATTTAGTGTTAAAAAAACACGTTGATATATGCTAATAAAATATATACAACCTACACAAAAACATATAACTTACACTTGTTCTAAGAATAAGAAAACATATAATCTACATACGAAAAACATATAACCTATAACCTACACATGTGTATGATATGTGTATCTTTGTGTAGTTTATATAATCGTTTATGTCGAATTACATAAGTAAGTTGTATGTTTTTTGTATGTTGTACGTTTTTATCGCTCAAACAAGTGTAGGTTATATAACTTTGTGTAGGTTGTATATTTATTATTTACATTTAATGGACACATTTGTATGATATTTTTATTATTATTTATGACAATAATTTTTATAGACATAACAATTAAAAAAATATATATTATGTTTTGATATTAAGTGTTAAAAAACATGCTAATAAATTGAGTGGAAATTATTTTTTAATATAAAGAATATTATTATATGAATAAATTGTATTTATGTTGAATAAAATGAAGAATGTGTAAATAAAAAATAGAACTAAAGTAGTGTTTTTAACTTTTTAATTATTATTGTTAAATTAGTTAGATATATTAATTAGAGAGAGTTTTATTATGGTTATATTAGTTGTATTAATTGGAGAGAAAGAGTGCATTTATTGTTCATTTACATCTTTTTATTTATTTTTAAATATTTAAAACCTAAAATAAAACTAGTGGCTAATATTCATTTATCTTATTTCTTGCAATAATTTGATTTCTTTCTTGAACTTAAACCCATATACATATACATATACATATATACATGAACGAATCTTAATAATCAATTTTAAATATTAAAACCTTTATCATTTTAATAATCATAAATATATACATATATATATATACATACACAAACACACACATATATATATATATGGTTTTACCCGAGGCTTGAAAAAGTAACTAGTTAAAAATGTTCGTTTAATAAGATATAAGTTAATTATCAAAATTATAATATTAATAATGTTCTTTAGTTGTTTTAAATAATTTACATAATATATAAATAAATTTAGTAAATAAAATACATAAAAAGACACCAAAAATACCGGGCTGCGGGACTCGAACCCGAGCGGGCAACCGGTTTGCCAGAATACACACACATGTTTCTTTTGTTTATAAACTTCAGCAGATTAAATATAAACTAACAACAAAAATCCCAAAGTGATCTCAAACCCTAGGATTAACAATCACGTCAATCGGTGATTGTTAATCAAATTCGTTATAGGGCTTTTGACAAACAATCATTGGGGATCCTAAAACACTGAATAATTACCTCAAAAGACGTTCGATGATGTGTTAATTTAACAGACCAGTAGTCGGCCAAAGAAGAAGACGAACCAGTCATTAAAAACCAATAACGAAAACTTCATTAAATAGGGGGCTATAGTCGGGGAGGGTTTGATGATCGTATCTGATAATTTAATTGGATTATCTCCATCGATCTCGTGTATAACGAACTTATAAGGATGTCGGCTAAGTATATACGGAATAACAAATCAAAACAGGTTTTATTAACATGTTTATTTTGTTTAATAGGCCGAAATTTACATAATTATCGTATTCACAAGATCCATTTCAACTTACAAACGAAAATTAAGGTCCAAGTAAAAGAAATTCTTTAATTCAGGTTCAAGGAAACAAATGTGGATACGAATTTGGGTATTAGGATATGGGTTATAACGAATTTGAATATGAACACAAAATGGTTAAAACTTTATACTTTGGGTTAATTGTGTAAAAACACAAAAGATATAATTATACAAACAATTAAATATTAATAAGGTAATCAATTTAACTCGATAATCGCAATTATATTAATTTAATAAAAACAACCCGAACATCGAACCGAGTCGGAGTTTTAATAAAAATAATATTTCAAAAACCCGAGTTGTTACAGCAAGGAAGCCAACCAAACGCCAATTTTGTTTTTTTTAATTTCTGGTACTGCAACAAAGGTGACGAAAGCCAACCGACTTCACGTAGACTCGGCGCCTCAACGCCTGGGATCCACAACGTTCGGGTTTTACCAACGCGCAAATTTACCGACCGACACCCCCCATTGGCTTTTGTACCATAACGAACATAATCGAAACCAACCGAAATGATGTCGAGTTACGCCTCAATGCCCAAAACATACAATGTTTGGATTTTACCACCGCTCGAGTTTGCCAACCAAATATACCTCGTTTTAAATATTTTTTTTTGTTAGTGAATCTTTTTATATGTTAATTTGAAGAATTAATTTTTTGAATTTTAACGCTCAATTTTACCAACAATGGCCATATCGTAACGAATATAACCGATACCAAACGTATCGTTGTCGACTTACCGTCGTAACACTTGGATTTTACCAATAACCATGTTTTACCAACACTCTGATTTCAACGTTGGAGTTACTAGTTGTCCCAACGCAACGGGTTGAGTAAAACGTTAGTTATTATTATTATTATTATTATTATTATTATTAATTACTACTATGCCGTTGCTGTATAGGGATACAACAGCATCTATTATTATTATTATTATTATTATTATTATTATCCCTATTATTATTTCTATTATTATATTACCAACGTAGTATTATTATTATTATTATTATTATTATTATTTATCACCATTTTATTATTACACTCAACCAAGATTTAACTTATTTAGTTCGAACATTTATCGACTTTTAAGCCCGCTCTAGCTAGATCTTGGAATAACTAAACGAGCCGAACTTAAATGAACAAGCTTTTCATTATGAATATACCTTAGACGAATCGGTTTCACGAACACAACAAACTCTTGTTCGTTGCGATGCTCGAACACCAACAAGCTTCGGTTCTTCTTCGGATTTGAATCCAAAAATGGAAGAGAGAATGTTTGTGCGTGTTAGTAAAAATGGAAATTGATTAGGGTTTTAGGGATTTTAAGGTATATACATACCCCCAAGCCCATGGACCTTAGACCCATTATCACACTAAGTCTATGATTTACTCTAAGTCCACCCTCGCTTAAGCCTACCATCCATTATATTCTTTAATTATTTAATTGACGACGATTAATAACGTGTAACTAAATAATAAAATTTTCTTTATTTATTATTTTCGAAACGTCGGATGTTACAACCAAGTTAGTTGTTATGTAATTGAGTTTAAATATTAAATATACATATCGTTTTTCATAAAAAATACATATAATTTAAAAAAAATCGGGAATAGCGGATAGTTGGGCCTTTGACCGTCGACCACTCAGCCTCATGCCATGGCTGACCCTGCTTTATCATCATTGGATAGTCAAAGTGTATAAATATGTTCTATCAAAGTTGCTTATACAAGTACTTGCTATTACCATACGCTAGACCAAAAAAAATATTGTATAATTTTTTTTAAAATTGGCATGTTCATAAGAAAAAATGATAAGATAAATGTGTAAATAATTTTGTTTAAGTTACCGAATACAACTTATTAATGAAAAATCATTTGAGATTTTAATTAATCAATAACTAAAAATAAAACAATAAACAAAATCCATTCTTCACGCGAGAGCCACATTAGCGACACCAAGTTTCATGGTATTACCTGCATGGTGTTTACGCCGTGAAACATGCCAAATCGGATCATGTCGTGAGTTGGGGTTTCCATACCAAATGGTGTATCGATGTAGTTCCTAACTGAAGAAACACTAAGTGACCCCGGTAGATTAAGGATAATCTTAGGGTTAAGTAGATGTTTCTCACGAGGGTTAGATCCGGCAAAGATGGTTATTCTTCTCAACCTGCAAAACAGACACCGTAAGCTCGTCACTGAGAAGGGGGAGGGGGGGGGTTCCTCCTTGTGACCACCCTCCGGCGTGAGAATCAGACTAGATTGCTCTGAATATAAGTGTATATTGAGAGAAATAGCTAGAGAGAAGATGATCATACCGCTCCAAGGTGTTGGAGTATTTATAGCCGAATGTAGGTTTCCAAGCAGGTACGGCCAGCTGTATATAATATTCCTTTTCCACCAACCATGGGCTATGTTCGTGCCACGATGGGAGTTGGTGGGTAGGCAGCGGCTGATAGTGACATTTTGTACTGGAGCGTGCTCCTCCTCGTACTATTGTCGGTGAGCTGTCACCCTGTGATTGGTTCATGGGTCGCTTTTGTCAGATCTTGTCTATTTGTCCATACCTTGGTAGGTATAGTACAAAAGATCTTCTAGAAGCGTACAGACTGGCTCTTTTGGGCGGGAATATTCCCGACCTGCTCATTCCTTCTTCAGGTGACATTACTGAAGTATTAAGAGTTAGTGCCTTATGCGTGTAGCCTTACTGTTAGTGCGGGTGGCCTTCCTTCTTGGCTTGTACCCACAACTGCGGGGACAGGAAGGGTACTGTACCAAGGGAGGCTTTCCTGCGGGAACAGCTGGCTTACTGCGTGTAAGGTCTTCATCTCTCTGAGCATGGTGGGTCATGCGGATCCAGTTGGTCTTTGCGCAGACGTACCTCTTCAAGGTGAGTCTTGCGGGTCCAACTGGGCTTTGCGGGGACCTACCTCTTCACTAACGTAAAAATGAAGTATTCGATGGTTTGGTTTGTTTTATATTTGATTAAAAAAAAGTTCACGCCATTAATAAAATTCACTTTTAGTAAATTTTAAATAATATTTTTTCGGGCTATCCTTAAGTACCGGCTAATTGATGATGAGCCTTGCCCAATTTGTCGCAAGGTCTATTTGGATTCTTTTGGAGACCATGTGATGCATTGCAAAAAGTTTTCTGGTTTTAAATACAGATATGATTTGGTTAGGGATATTCTGTGTGATTCTTAAACATACATGGATTTCTGCTAAAAAGGAGGTCATTGTTAACCTTCTTGCGAATCCTCTTGAAGGGAGGTATACTTTTCGGCCAACTGATATTCTTGCGTTCAGGTGGGCAGGGGGAAACGCGCCTATGTGGATCTTACAGGAGTGTCTCCTCTTGTTGGGCTTAGGGACCGTGGGTTTGTTGTGGGTCATAGGTTAAATTAGGCGAAGGTGTTAACACGAGAAAACTTGTTTAGAGAATCAACATATGTTTCTCCCATTTGCTTTTGATACATTTGGTTTTCTAACCCCGAAGGCTGTGAATTTTTTGAACAGGGTTCAGCGTATCGTGCATGGTACTTTTTCATAGCCTAAGTCCCAAAGCTTCGTTTTTAGTAGGATTGACTTTGTCATTCAAAAATGGGTTGCAACGCAGCTTGTTGTCCGTTTTCATGTCACTTTATTGTAACCGTTTTAGAGTATAATGAAAATTACAAATTACAAAAAAATATAAATAAAAAAATAAACGAAAGAAAAGAAGGGAAATGTATTAATGAAAGAAAAAAAATGGGGATTCAGGTTGAGCCAGTGAGTTTTCTTACCTAGGGTGGGTTTCCTCCTAAGGATGGTCATTGGGTTGGAACTGATGGGGCAAACTAATATATGATGTGTGTGGATATATCTATTTTAATTTTAAGCAAAAAATCACATAAATCGGGTTTTTTAAATAGATATTTACCTATAACTAAATCACACATGAAAGCAAGTGTACCAATCAGATGTAATAAGGTGACGGTAAGGGACAAGTGCCAATCCATATAAAGATCTAGTATTTTTCTAATACTAAATATTTATTATTGACTAACCAAAAAAATAAAGATTTCTTTATTTGAATTTTTCTTAACTAAACGAACATACAATGAAATAAAGCAAGTAAAATATAAGAAACAATCAATCTAAAGAAGCTACCTAGACCATGTATCCACTTAAACTAGTGATAAAATAACAATGAAAATGGCCAAACAACACAAATAAAGATGAAAATAAATATTATATTCCAATAAATGACCTAATACAAGCATGAAAACATCATGATGGATATTCATTCAAGTTGATAACCATAAATAATTAGGCTCGTCAAAACAACCCTCGATCAATCTTGCTGCAACCTTGACCGATAATCATGTTAAAACCGGGACTTTGACATTAAAAGGTTCAAAGAAACCTGTTGAAAAACCTTATTTTGAACCCAAAGAATCCAAACCTGAGTCATCCAAGCCTGCCTCTTCCTCAAACTATCACAACAAGAAGCGCAAGAATTACGCGCTAACCCAACAAACCGCACCTCAACCCCAACCTAACCTTGCACCACCATTTAGGAAACCGTACAACAGACCCCATTCGTTGTGCAACAATTGTCAACGTTATCATCCCGCCTATTCCGTTTGTCGTCAATGCAATCGTTGCAACCGTTTCGGTCACCTTAGTGCCATTTGCCGTGAAACCACTGTTGTGTCCAATGCTCCTCCACGATTTGCTCAACCTAACCCCCGCCCTGCACCGTATGTTCAATCCATTAACCAGATGCGAGCTTGTTATAATTGTGGTGACCCTAACCACTTTCGCAACGCATGTCCACGACTCGCAAATGTGAACTCAATGCAACTTGCTCCAACTCCGTTGTACCAGGTTCAGACGTACCAAACCCAGCAAGCTTACCAGCCACAAGTTCCACCATTGTTGGCTAACCAAGCTCAAGTCCAGCCGTATCCCGCCATTTTAGCTCCCGAACCACAAGGTGGTCAAACCGTTCAAGCTGCTCAAGCTCCTCCAGATACTCGAGGGCGTGCTTTCATGATTAACGCCAACCAAGCTCAGCAAAGCGGCGGCGTGGTGAACGGTACGTTCCTCGTAAACGACCACTTCGCATCTATTTTATTTGATACCGGTGCCGATATAAGCTTTGTGTCTTTTGAATTTGAACCTTTCCTTGCTTAATCCCGATCTAAGCTTAGAAACTCATATTATGTTGAGGTAGCTAATGGTAAATCTGTATCAGTCGACTCGGTTATTCGAAATTGCAATTTAAATCTAAATGGCCATAATTTCTCAATCGATCTCATTCCTACGAAATTGGGAAGTTTTGACATCAAAGTAGGCATGGACTGGCTATCTGTTCAACGTGCTGAAATTGTTTGCTTCGAGAAGTTCATTCGTATCCCGCTTGCCGATGGTCAAATTCTCCGTGTGTCTGGTGAAAAGCCTTTTTCCTCGATCCTAAGATTTATCACTTGTTTTCAAGCTCAAACGTACTTACGCAAGAAGTATGTTGCATTCATAGCCCATGTGGTGGAAAAGAAGGAACGGAAAATTGAGGACATTCCTGTTGTTCGCGAGTACCCTGAGGTGTTTCCCGATGATGTTTTTGGTCTTCCTCCTATTCGTGATGTGGAATTTCGAATCGACCTCATTCCTGGTGCAACCCCGATTGCTAGGGCTCCTTACCGTCTTGCACCCTCCGAGATGCAAGATTTGTCTAACCAACTCCAAGAACTTTTGGATAAAGGGTTCATTCGCCTAGTTCATCTCCTTGGGGCGCACCCGTGCTTTTCGTCAAAAAGAAAGATGGATCCTTCCGTATGTGCATTGATTACCGTGAGCTCAACAAACTCACAATCAAGAATCGTTATCCTTTGCCTCGTATTGACGATCTTTTTTATCAACTCCAAGGAGCTTCATGCTTCTCAAAGATTGATCTTCGTTCGGGTTATCATCAACTACGCGTGCATGAAGATGACATACCCAAAACCGCTTTTCGGACTCGTTATGGGCATTAAGAATTTATGGTTATGCCTTTTGGGCTAACCAATGCACCCGCAGTGTTTATGGATCTCATGAACCGCGTATGCAAACCTTACTTAGATAAATTCGTAATTGTTTTTATTGATGACATTCTTATTTATTCCAAGTCTAAAGCCGAGCACGAGAAGCATCTTCATTCCGTCCTTGATCTCTTAAGGAAGGAACAACTCTATGCTAAGTTTTCAAAGTGCGAATTCTAGTTGAAAGAAATTCCGTTCTTAGGGCATATAGTAAACGAAAAGGGTATCCACGTTGACCCAGCCAAAATCGAAGCCGTTAAGAATTGGAAAACTCCAACCACTCCTACCGAAGTTCGTTCATTTCTTGGTTTCTCGGGTTACTTTCGTCGCTTCATTCTTAATTTTTCCAAGATCGCTTTGCCCCTAACCTCTCTAACTCATAAGGATAAACCTTATGTATGGGGGCCAAAGCAAGTAAAAGCTTTTCATACTATTTAGCGCATGCTTTGCGATGCACCGATCCTTGCACTCCCGGAGGGCAATGTGGATTTTGTTGTCTATTGCGATGCTTCCAATCAAGGCCTCGGTTGGGTCCTTATGCAACGAGGTAAAGTTATCGCTTACGCTTCATGACAACTTAAGGTTAATGAAAAGAATTATACAACGCACGACCTCAAACTCGGTGCCGTTGTATTCGTGTTGAAAATCTGGAGACATTATCTCTATGGCACTAAATGTGTGGTATTCACCGACCACAAGAGTCTTCAACATATTTTTGACCAAAAATATCTAAACATGCGGCAACGACGATGGGTTGAACTACTTAGCGACTACGACTGCGAAATTCGTTATCATCCTGGTAAAGCGAATGTTGTAGCCGACGCCCTTAGTCGAAAGACCCATGTGAAATCAATCCTGCTTCATTGTGTGACCGTTCAAACCGATCTCCAGCTTTGTATCTTTGAAGCCCAACTTGAAACTAAGCGCGATGGTTTGTTGTATTACCTCAATAGATTGTGGGTTCCTAATCGTGACGATCTTCGCACATTTATCATGGACGAAGCTCATAAGTCTCGATATTCCATTCATCCCGGTGCGGATAAGATGTATTTTGACCTACGGACCACATTTTTGTGGCCCAGTATGAAGAAAGACATCGCGTTATATGTGGGAAAATGCCTTACTTGCGCTAAAGTTAAGGCCAAGCACCAAAGACCTTCTGGTTTACTCGTTCAACCCCACATCCCCGTTTGGAAATGAGAGGATGTCTCTATGGATTTTGTGTTCAAGCTTCCGACTACTCGAAACCGTCACGACGGTATTTGGGTTATAGTTGACCGTTTGACTAAATCTGCTCATTTCATCCCAATCAATGAAAAGTTTTTGATTGATCAACTCGCGCAGATTTATGTTCAGCGTATTGTTTGTCTTTATGGTATACCTTGGCATATCAATTCTGATCGTGATAGCCGCTTTACTTCACGTTTCTAGAAATCGCTTCAAAATGCATTGGGAACTCAATTGGATCTTAGCACCGCCTATCATCCTCAAACTTATGGACAATACGAGCGCACGATTCAAACACTCGAAGACATGCTTAGGTCATATGTCATGGATTTCGGTGGAAACTGGGATTCTCATCTTCACTTGATTGAGTTCTCGTATAATAATAGTTATCATTCGAGTATCCGTATGGCTCCGTTCCAAGCACTCTATGGTCGTAAATGTCGATCACCTATTTATTGGAGTGAAATTGGGGAAACCCAAATCACCGGCCCAGAACTTGTTCAAGAGACTACCGATCGAATCGCTCAAATTCGACAAAACCTTTTAACCGCTCGTAGCCGTCAAAAGAGTTACGCTGATAATCGAAGGCGACCTCTTGAGTTTAATGTTGGCAACCGTGTTCTTCTCAAGGTATCCCTTTGGAAAGGTGTTGTTCGTTTTGGCAAGAAAGGCAAACTATCTCCTCGATTTGTTGGACCTTTTAATATTCTCGAACGTGTCGGAAGTGTGGCTTATACTCTCGAGCTTCCGCAAAAACTTTCGAACCTTCATCCAACGTTTCATGTCTCTAATCTAAAGAAATGTCTAGCTGAGGGAAATCACCAAATACCACTCGATGAAGTGCAAGTTGATGAAACAATGCGCTTTGTTGAGAAGCCGGTGGAAATCATGGATCGCAAAGACAAGGAAACCAAACGTAGCCTTATACCTTTGGTAAAGGTTTGTTGGGAATCCAAACGTGGCGCTGAATTCACCTAGGAGCGGGAAGACCAAATGCGAACTAAGTATCCTCATCTTTTTTATATGGATTCTTCTACTTAATTTCGGGACGAAATTCTCAAAAGTAGGGAATGCTGTGACATTTGTCGATTTTTTCGTATTCTTATTTGTATTTGTTTTCATTAAACCGACCCGTTGTGTCGTTTCAATGTATTCTTATTTGTCGTTTATCATTTAATATTAATTACGACGATTTATAGTTATTATTCGTTCATTTTTATATCCATTCGATTCACATAACGAAACTCCGGGATTTAAAGTTAATAAAATAATTTAATCTCCAAACTATGTGGGTATAATATACAAATAATATAAAGATACAAAAATTATATCAAGTTTATAATATTTGAAAGTTCAAGGATCATTGTGTAAATACAGTTTTGATCTAATCTATATATATTAATAAAGATAAGGGGTGTAAAGTGTAAATATGAATTAAAATATAATATTATTATAATAATAAATCCCAACCCACCAACCCTTCCCCCCTAAACCACGTTTTTCCGGCTCCGACCAGAATCCGACGACCGCAAACAAATCCGGTGGCCTTAATTAGGCCGCAAATCCCGTTCTTTGACCAAAACAATTATATCAATATGTTTCTCCGTTAATTTTAATCATTAATCAACTTAATTATCAAATAATAACGACCTAAATGACGGATTATAATCCGGAAACCGCCGGATATTATTCAAAAACGCAATAACGATCATTAACTACTATACGCTCCAATTGACACTATATATAGTATGCAATCCTTCGTCTAACCCTGCTGTAACATCAATACACACAAAGAATACTCTCTATAACCCCTTAATTATTCGTACAAAACCAAACTCCGACGAGCTCCGTTCACCCTCTTTCCGACACCAAATCAGGTAATTGTTATATTGGTTTCAATCATTATAAGCCGCAAAACAAAACCCCTAACATAAATTAACCAAACATGGAACAGATTAATCAAATTAAAAATCTAGGGTTTTGAGGAAGACAATGAATATGGTCATTTACATTTATATATGTTTTTCTAATACTTTAACAAAACAAACGAATTGGTACAATGGTTAAGTCTGATTGTTGTAGTCACGGAGACCCGGGTTCGAACCCGGGTCACTGCATATCTTTGTTAATATTTTTAAAACCATTTTTTTAGTAATATATATATGTATATATATTCTTATAAATAATTGTAAATCAAGTAAAATATTTTTAAGACAAATAAATATTATTATAAATTATTTTTAGCCTTTTCATTTAAAAACCCAACTCTCAAAACCAGAAAACGATCGTTAAAACCCGTAAATTAAATATATATATCCTCGTCGTAAACTTTATAATTCATTAACATATTTGTTTCTTCCAAATATAATATATACCGTTAACACCAAAATTTCGTAAACATTATAACATACAAACTTGGTATTATTCTCGTAATTAAAGAAACATATAATAATAAGCCGTCGAATTTTTCGTTAAGGTTAAATTTAAAATATCTTAAATTAATAAGTATATATTTTAATAATAAAATATATAAACAATAAAACCAACTTTATAATCCCGTTAATTAGTTAGTAATTATCTTATTTCTTATTTTAGCTCGCGAGATTCAATCGTTCGGTTTCATTTAACGCGCCTTCGGTTTTTCTTTCCAAGTTAGCTTCAAGTTCAAAGGTGAGTTTCTCACACCCCATTTTTACTCTTTTTTATTTTTGGGGGTAGCATATGTATCTTATAAACTCAAGTAATTACTAATTCATTTACAAACTACAATTCATTACATGGACTTGTGTGTTTACTTGATTACTTGCTCGAATTTACTTGCTCATGGTTTCCTCAATAAGTATGATCAAACGCCCCCCTTTGCGCTCAAGACCTTGTTATGAGTGGAAAAGTTGGTGCACAATCCCAACTGGAAAGGAATTTACTTGCGCGATTATTACACTTGTCTCATGGAATTGTATGGTTTTTATGTATTTATATCAAACTGTGTGAACTCACCAACTATTAAGTTAGTTGACATTATTTTATACATATGTTACAGGTACTATTATTAGAGGATGACATGGATGAAGACACTAGAATTTAGGTTACTTAAATAATAAACAAAGTTGATGTTCATTTTATTTCTTTCCTTTGTATTTGTTTATTTGAACAACATATGTACTTGAGATTTGAATGAATTAATGATAATATTGTCACTTAATAGTGTCACATGTGTTTGGGCAATCTATACGTCACACTCGGGCATTTCCGCTTAAGCCGGGGTGTTACAAAATCGAATATGGCTCGGGTTAAGGAGTTTGTTATCCGGATCTTGAAAGTGGGTTATAACATAATTTCATTTTCAGTCCTTAAGATTTAAGAATGGATACAAAGAGAGGTAAAACTTCATATTTTGGGTTGAAATGCCAATATAGGAAAGTTATCATTATATAAATAATTAATTAAAAGTTTTAATAATAATAATTAAACAAATTTAAACTCGATAACACAATAAAAATAATCCGAACATTGATACGAGGCGGGTATTTATTTAAATTTGAAAACCCGAGTTGTTACAGTCTCCCCTACTTTAGGGAATTTCGTCCCGAAATTAAGGAATACTATAACAACACCATTAGATTTTAAGAAAGGGAAAATTTTAAATATAAATTTTAAAATTAATCATAATACAAAACTTTGAATAGTTAAAACAACGCTTCAAACGAAAATCCGATAAGGGCACTTATATATAGGATGTACAAGCGGCGTATCCACCATGTCGTTATCATCTCTACATTTGTACCGTTATTCCAACCACTTTCAATTCTATATTATGACACACAATCATACACATCATGATTTCCATGCGAGAACTTCGATAATTATGTTCCGGACCATAATTATGTTCATCGTCGGATGGTCCAGATGATTCGTCCCATCGTGTGGATTTACAAAACGTTTGATTAACATATGACTTTGAGGAAACAAAAGGCTGAAGGAGTTTTAATTTAGAACACTAGAAAGTCACTAATGTATAAAATAATTTCAAAAGTTGCGTTGAATTTTAATAAAGCAAAGAAATTTTAAGACGACTTTTAAACGTAAAGATATAAGTATTTAAAGTTTAAGAATGGGTAGCTTATATATGGTTAAGGTTAATGAAGGTAAAGAGATAATATAGAAGTAGGCTTCAATAAACAATCTATTTAATCAAAAGAAACTTTATTTATTAGATAGAAAATAGTCCAAATACGGAAATAATTCAAGCCAATATTTAAGAAAAGACAAAATAAGGTAAGATAGGTAAAGAGAATATCAGAGTTAATTAAAACTTTAGGCGGAATATAAAACTTTGGACGTTGGATTTACTTATAAACACAGTTCTAATATCAGAGTTAATTAAAACTTTACGCGAAATATAAAACTTTCATAACATTACAATAATAATTCATAACATGAATTAAAACATTCTTGTCTTTCAAAATTAAAACATTAAATATAAAACATCATGCGTCTTCAGATGTCAGACTCGTATTCTTTTGCCATGTGTCCCCGCTCAAGCCAGCTGTCTCATCATACTCACATGCGTGCATACTAAAAGTCAGCTACGCTTAGTGAGTTCTAGTTAATAACACATCATACAATACATACACTTACCTTCAATTATGCATCCGAAGATACATAAAAATTACTTTACTAATTTACTTTCATTACATAAGTTTATGCATACATTCATACTTTATTACTTTCATACTTTATATTTACTGTCATTTCTATCTCGGATATTATTAGGGTCTGATCCCTTTCTTTTCTATCTCAGATATTATTAGGGTCTGATCCCTTTCTTGTCTATCTCATATATTAGTAGGGTCTGATCCCCCTTTACTTCTCTATCTCATATATTATTAGGGTCTAATCCCTTTCTTCTCTATCTCAGATATTATTAGGGTCTGATCCCTTACTTTTTCATCATCGTACATTTTGTCTTTACATACCCTAACATACATATACATTCTTTAATCATTCATACATATTCAGATGTTGTATATATATATCTATCATACACATTCATCTATTATATGCATACCTCCCTGGTCAATATGTGCAATATCCGAAGATAGTTCACGTACCGACAACTTTTCATTCACATTCAAGATATACATACATAAATAATATATAAATCTACTGTAACAGCCCAGCTACCACCGCACCATAATATTGTCCGCTTTGGCCGGGACGTACCACCATCGCCTCACGGATTTGCTTTTGGTTGCCAGGTGGTCACCCATCCTCATACTTATCCCACCCGAGCACGCTTAACTGTGGAGTTCTCCTCTCATCCACTACCATTAAGCGCCCAAAATGTGTTATGATGGGGAAGGTATCCACCTCCTTATAAAGAAGGCTTAGTTCTCCTTCCCAACCGATATGGGATGTCACAATCCACCCCCTTAGGGGTCCAGCGTCCTCGCGGGACCTGGCACCACTGGTCCGGCCCTGGATCTGATACCATCTGTAATAGCCCAGCTACCACCGCACCATAATATTGTTCGCTTTGGCCGGGACGTACCACCATCTCCTCACGGATTTGCTTTTGGTTGCCCAGGTGGTCACCCATTCTCATACTTCTCTCACCTGAGCACGCTTAACTGTGGATGTTTTCCTCTTATCCACTACCATTAAGCGCCCAAAACCCGTTATGATGGGGAAGGTATCCACCTCCTTATAAAGAGGGCTTAGTTCTCTTTCCCAACCGATGTGGGATGTCACACATACATGGCATACACTTACCATTTAAGGTAAGTGTATTAACTATCACGTCGAGTATGCACACAGCCCCGAAAACATAACAAGGAAATGGGGCTAGAAACTCACTTAGGTCCTGTTTCGTTCTCCGTTAATCTTTATCCATTTCTTTAATTGAGCTCGGCTAACTGTACATTAATTACATATATCAATACGTATCCTATTCACATTATTTATATCTAAGCCAAAAATGGCTAAGTCTGGTCTAATCTAATGGTTTTGTTTTAGATTACATTTTACTTAGAATATTTCATCCCTAAACCCTAATGTATTTGAATATAAGGTATTCCATTATTTTAGTATTCCTTCTTTGGTATTCTTTTCTTTTGTACTCGAGACTGTCTATGCATACTATCATATCTATGTATATAGTGCTCGGGTTACTCAACTCATTTGAATACGTGTATAGGGTATTTGTAACCGAATACCTCCTTGTATCCAAGCCATACTTGTATTCGAATGAGCCTAGTGTAACCGAGTCATAACATGTATGCGAACATAGCTTGTAATCGATTGGACATTTCATGTGAACAAGTACTTTGTAATCGGCTTCATCATTGTAATCGAATTCATACATTGTTATCGACTTAAGAATGTATGCGATTGTAACCTTGTATGCGACTTATGCATTTGTATTTGACTGGTCCCGTGTAATCGAGTCTAGCCTTTGTATTCGAGTATAACAATTGTAAGCGAACATGCGTACAAATCGAATGGTTGTATGTAATCGAGTCCCCTTATGTAATCAAATTTAATCATGTAATCGAATTTCACTGTATGCGAGTTTCTATATGTATTCGAATGGCCCTTATGTAATCGAATGTGAGCATGTAAGCGAGTCATGTCATTGTATTCGAACTTAGGCTATGTAATCGAATATATGTATGCGAGTTCTCGTTTGTATCCGGGTTTATAGGTGTAATTGAATGCACCATATGTATTCTAACAAGACCCAAGTAATCGATCCTTGTCATTGTAATCAAATACAATGGTGTATTCGATCGAGCTGCACCTTCTTTTTTTGGTTCTTGGATGAACAGTGGCTACGGGTTTGGTCCTTAAACCCATTAACAATTTATGTTTTAACCCTTAAACCTTTATTATGATATTACCTTACCCCGTAAACATCCCCATGGATATTCCCGGCTATAACTTGACCCGTACAACCATAAAGTTTGGACCTTTAGGCTTAAAATGTTCAAGTTAGACCTAGGGTTCCTTAAACGAGCCGTATATGTCCACGAGTTTGTTAAGTCCATTTTAAACATCAAGTTTGCAACTTCATCACATAATAAGGTCCGATTTACTATCCTACTAAGTTTCATGCAAAACCGACTTCATTTACCCGTTCTTTTCACATACCGAACACTACTCGTTTCACCCGAAACGAACCAACTAACCCGTTTACTATATATTTCATTACTTTATCAATAATCATGACCCGATCTATCATCCTAGCAATTTTCATGTAAATCCGTTCATGAAAAGTAAGCCTTTTTAACAAAAACGTACCTTTGAGGTTTTTGTCTGAAATCACTCGAGAGGCCCAAAACCATATCAAACGAACTCCGATTTGAGTGATTCAAGCGTCCATGGAACCGTATTGTCCCGATCTACAAATTCATCAGCTCGCCTTCGCCGGAACCGCCGCTACAGTCACCAGAACAGCTGAACAGTCGCCGGAATCTTCACTTTTGAGCTGCTATGGTTTTGCTGATAAAACCGGACTTTCCGACCTCTGATCGAAGATCTAATTTGAGACCGATCCGACGGTTGGATCTCCAGGAATCTTTGTGTTTTTGTGGGTGGTTTTCTCAAAAACGGAAAGTGAAGAAGTGTGTGTTTTTTATGGTGTAGGCTATGGTGTAGAGATGTATGAAAATGGAAAGAATTAGGGTTTTAAGGGGTATTTATACTCCGTTAAGCCCATGGACCTTAGGCTCATCTTTTCTTTTTGGTCCATAATTAATTACATCTAATTAGCCTACTTATCCTTCTATCTTTATTATTTTACTATTTTTCTATTAACTCAAGTAAACTTTTCCATCTTAAATAAATAATATATTAATTATTTATTCTTAGAAAATTTCGGGATGTCACAGAAATATGTTTGGTAAACTTAAGCTTGTGGTTGCGAGGTTTGGTAGTGTTGGGTTAAGTAAGGTTGACCTTGATTGATGGGAGGAGCTTGAGGGACATGAGGTTGATGGGTTTGAGCCTGGTAAGCGTGGGTCAAGTAGCATGGTGTAGTCGTAGATTGGGCTTGATGAGCTTGGGTAAGTTAAGGGCATGCATTACGAAGGTTATTTGGGTTTCCACAATGTTAGCAAGCACGGGTATTAGGACACCGGGTTGATCAAGAGGTGTAGGTTGTTGCGGAACAGCTTGTGTAGTAGGCGGGACACGACAGGTGTTAGCAAGATGGCCATAACGGTTACATTGAGTGCAGCAATGGCATAGGGATTTAACCGAGTGATGACGGTTACAAATGGAGCATTATGGAAAAGGACCGAGGTAAGGTTTCTTGTTTGAGGAGACTTGCGGATGGTTAGGATTTGTTGCAATAAGGTTCTTACGTTTCTTGTTGTGAGGATGAGTAGATGGTTTATAGTCACCAGCAGAGGAATTAGTGGGAAATGTTGAATCGGTTGCACTGATGTTTTGAATTTGGGTCACTATCTTAGGGATCGCAGCGGCTATCTCTTAGGCGACACAGGCAGCCATACGGTGATTGTGAGAATCGAACGATTGATGTCGAGGATGACGGTGGTTTCTTGAATGAGACATTCTATAGAGACCAAAAATGAGGATTTATAAGATGAAGGATAAATTGAGGAAATCATAAGAATAGTGAAATTTTTAACTATGTGGATAACTTATAATAATGTTGCGTTAAGAAGTTAGGGGATTTGCGTCATAAGAATTAAATGTGAAAGATTATAAGATGAGGGGAATACATTGCTTAAATATATATTAGATGATGTAGTCAATATGATTAATGTGTGATGACTACACGAGGATACAAGTTAGTTTAAAATTTAGATTTTTATTTGATTAAGTTAACTTTACAATAAACAAACGAAATATATTTATGGATGTTGGCCTCCCATGAACTTTCCATAGCAATATGAATGGCACAACAGAAATAACGAATAAAAGCAATTGAGTTAGACAGCCCATGAGCGTTACATGGCATTTTGATTGTCCCAACTAATTAACGAATTAACAATACAATATAGTTTGTCGGCCCAATAAGCGTTACATGGCATTTTAACCGACCAAACTAAATAACAAACAAACTAGAGAAATATGAGTAGTTGGAGCATCCCGTGAACCACCACGTTTGATGAACTCCAACAAAAACATAAAACAAACTGAGAAATGGATAGTAGGAGTGTCCATGGTTTCCATGAATTTTTCACCCAACTAACCATTTAAATAACAAAACACAATAATCGGAAAAACCGAGTTTAGCCACGAATCACCGTGAATTCGGTTTAAAATCAACCTAAGGTGTTGGTCGTATGACAGTTGTGTTCCTCTTTGGCCGAGAGGAACTTATCATGCTACCTAGCCTTAAGATGAAGGAGTATAAACAAAAATAGAGAATTCTTAAGGAATTTCCCAAAATAAAAACAATCTACTTGATTAAAATATTTACGAAACTTTTCTTTGAAGGTTGAGACATAGCCTCGGAGTTGTGTGTGTGTGCATAACAATATAATAATAAGAATAATAATTATTTAAACAGTTAAATAAGTACTTAATCTAGCAAGCAATTACGTAAGTTGTAAGCAATCATATATAACAAATCATGTAAACAAATAAGCACGTATGAGGCTCCTAAGCATGTTACAAGGGGTACCACTAACGACTTATTTTAAACCTTCAGCTCTGATACCAATCTGTCACACCCTAGCCTACGGCGGAAATGCCAGGGCATGAACTGATTGCTCACAACTTTTCAAAGGTTACTATCATGCATTATTAAAATGACAATATCTATTAATTAAATTAAGTTTTCAAATAAATCAAATACAAACAAATACATAATCCACAATCATACAACATTACAACTTATATCACAAATGATCTTGATTAATTATTTTCTAACTTAAATTCTTCACTAAGTCTTCACCAACCTGCATTAAATTTCTAAGATAACTTGCATATGCGTATAAAATAGAATTTTATTGTAACATCCTACTTTTGGTTATAATAATAAAATAAATTTCGTTATTTTATAGTGAGTCGTTATCGGTTTAGATAAATAGAATACGAGTTGGGCTAGTGTTGGGTAAATGAATATAGGTTATGGACTTGGGTTAGGAAAGAAAGAAGGAAAGACCATGGGCTTAAGCCCATGATCCATAAATATATAAACCCTTAATCTCCATTTAATCCTCATTCACACATATTCCATACACCACCCAAAACACACACTTAAGCTTTCTCTCTAGTTCTTCCTTTCTCTAAGCCGAAACCAACAAGGAAACCGAGCACCGACCCGAGGTAATAATAGTTTGATGTTTATAAACTTAAACCCGTTAGATTTAGTCACGGAACGACGAGCCGACACCGTTAAACTATTAAGTTACGAGATTCAGGTAATATCGGGTATAAACCGAACCTAATATGAGCTTAGGGATCACCCTAGCTAAGATCCGGATCGAACGGGACGAAAAACGATGAAAAACGGTGTAAAATGGGGTAAACCGCGTTTTTCCGGCCACCGCCCGGTTTTCCGGCACGGCGGAGCCGGAAAGGCGGCGCATGTATTTAAGGATGTCAGGGAATGTTCCTGACATTCTCTGACAAACCCTAACCCTAATTCGTTACAAAAGCTTAACGAACTAACCCATGATTCGTTAAGCCAATTCGCTATGGAAGACTAACGAACTAGCTTTATTCGCTAACTAATTCGTTAAGAAATTCGTATGCCAATTCGTTAAGTAGTTCGCTAAGGGGGAAATGGCAGATGAACCCCAGTTCGTTTAAGGTTCAGTTCGCTATGAATTTCAATTCGCTAGCCAAACCAAACGAATGAGGTCCAATTCGTTACAAGGACCAGTTCGTTATGATAGTTAATTCGTTAAGAACCGAGTAACGAACTGCAAGTTTAACAAAATGACAGAACAGTCCCTGAACTTAGAAAAAGAATGAATTAATTACAATAAAGCCCTTGGACTTTTGAGTTAGCGAATTAAATAATGATTTAAAATCCTAATGGAAAATGTGTTACGACAGTTAATAGAAATAAAATTTTTCCAAGCTGACCTGGCAGCTCGACCCCAGCCAGGGGCTCTACCCCTTGGACCCTGCTAGGGGCTGCCGCCCCGAGACCATGCTTCCAGGGGCGCTGCCCCCCGGACCCCCCGTTCGTTGTGGGTTATATAAAGATAGAAATGCGATATGAGTAGTATAGTTAATTGATACATGTAAATATTATACAGTTAGCCGTGCACAACTAAAGAAAGGAATAACTATTAACGGTGAATGTAACCGCATTCGGGTGAGTTTCTAGCCCCATTCCATGTTATGTTTTCGGGGCTGTGTGCATACTCGATGTGATTAGTTAATACACTTATCCTAAGTGATAAGTGTATGCCCTATATGTATTATGTGAAATGTATGAATGGTTTCTTGCCGGTACATGAACGATCTTCAGAATTGCATGTACTGCCATGAAATGGTTGATGTTATATGTTTGTTGTAAGATGAAGAATGAATGATGTATGTATGTGCGAAACTTACGATTATGTATATAGAAAGTATGTTAAGGAGGCATGGAAGAAAGGGTACCGGACCCTAATAATATCCGAGGATGGAGGGCACCGGACCCTAATAATATCCGAGGATGGAGGGTACCGGACCCCTGATAATATCCGAGGATGAAGGGTGACCGGACCCTAATAATATCCGAGGATGGGGGTACTGGACCCTAATAATATCCGAGGTATGTAGGGCGAATGCTCTTTATAACGTGAGGTTAGTTATGTATGTGTATGAAAGATTGATGGACAGGTTAAGTATGTAATGCGTACCTTCGGGCACGTATATGTGTATGTAAAGTAAGTTATGTGATTAACTAGAACTCACTTAGCGTAGCTGACTTTTAGTATGCACGCAGGCAAATAGGTTGAGGCAGCTCGCGTGATTGAGGACACATGGCATGGAATCGAAGCACTGGCATCTCGAAGAAATGTTGTGATGTTTTAATGACTATGTTTTGTTTTAAATGACTATGAGTGTTTTATAAGACAAGATTTGGAGGTTATGTAAGATAATGTGGTTGAAGTTTTATATTCCGCGTAAAGTTTTAATTAACTCTGATTTGTAGAACTGTGTTTATGAGTAAATCCAACACCAAGTAGGGCTACCGGTAACGGGGCCTTACATTTATCAACAACACATGTTGAGTGAGCAACACACCAGTTTAAATGTACATATAGTATATATAAAAATAAGTAATTGCAACAAGTCATATGAGAATAACAAATTAACCAAATGAGCAAGTATAACTAAGATGTCGAGAAGCACAAAGGCTAACGACTGGCGTATTATCATACTATTATGAGATTATGTTGGACCTCTCCGAATGAGAAAGCATATAAAGCAAGTAAGCAAATAAACAAGTAAGGTCTAAGTTGTTAACACATAAGGCAATATATTCAGTTTTGAGTATAAGTATATATAAGAAATATAATTTACGCATGTGTCCCCAAAACGTGGAAAACAAGTAAAATAGGGAAATGTGGTACTCACCTTAGAAATAAGCAAGAGATAAACGAACGCGATAAGAACGATAGTAAACAAGAGTCACGCTCTTCGAAAGTTATCGATGAGAACTCCTAAGTAACAATAGTTGAGAAATAAATACGAATTGAATGAAGAGTCTAAAACTAAATAGAGGTTCGGGATTTTGATGATCGGGTATATTCTTACGAAAGTTAAATATTACTTAGATATTTATAAATTTTATCATCAAAGTTGTATCACAATAAATATGATTTTGATTATATAAAATACAAAATTATTTAAATGAATAATTATATAGATTTTATAGTTTGTATAAAGAGATTTATTAAATATTTCTTTTCAAGTTAATATTGTAAATAATCAACAGATAATAAATAATAATATTTATATAAAATATAATATTTTTATAAAATACTATATTTTAAGGTGTTAATTAGCATGGCAAATTTTAAGTATATATATTAGGTTAAAACCCCTTTTAAAGATTAAGACCTTTATAAGTTGGAATAAACTAATATATATACATATATATAAATATATAAATATATATGGTTTCTAACCAAGATTCGAAAACATGATTAGTTAATATGTTGGTTTAACAAAAAATGTGAATCAATTATGATCTTAAAACATTTATAATATTAATTATTGATTTAATAGGATTAATATAACAAGTAATTAACAAAACCCAAAAAAATATAAATAAAAGGGGCTGGGGGTTCGAACCCGCGCCCCCAGCGGCTGAAAGTTTACCCAAGCCACAGGCCAGCCAACTGGATTAGTGCGTTATCCGGTAAAAGAGTGATAACCAAACAATAAATATACAGAGTGCCGCAACTCATATTCAATATAAAACCCTAGATCATCAATCAATTAAACTGTTGATTGATGATTCAATTAACCTTAGGGTTTATGATTAGGACAGAAAGACGAATTCATTGAATATATATATTACCTATAACGATGTTGTTCTGATGGCGTACTATAAACAAACCCGGCGGCAAACAAGGGAGTACGAATGCAGATCGTTAAACTTCAATTGACTGATAGGGTATGTTCGCGAGGTGGTATAGAGGGTCCAGATGAAGTTAATTGAAATACATCGATTGTTTTCGTGTTCCACAAGATCAATAGGGGGTCGGTCACGCTAAAAAGGTAAAACAGATCAATAACGATTGAATTAACATATTTGGGGTGTCGGTTAGGCCGTTTATAACAATAATAATATAATTACGAGATCACCTAACAAATATATCGCGAATATTGTGGCCCAAGATAATCAAATTTACAATCGGGTGCAAGAAATCGAATATGGATCTGGTTAAAGATCTTGGAAGTGGGTTATAACATAATTTCATTTTCAGTCCTTAAGATTTATGGATGGATACAAAGAGAGGTAAAACTTCATATTTTGGGTTGAAATGTCAATATAGGAAAGTTATCATTATATAAATAATTAATTAAAAGTTTTAATATAATAATTAAACAAATTTAAACTCAATAACGCAATAAAAGTAATCCGAACATCGACACGAGGCGGGTATTTATTTAAATTTGAAAACCCGACTTGTTACATGAGTAAGAACGGTTCATGAAGAAACCCTAGATCTAGCTTAAACGGGTGGTTTGAAACCAATAAAGGTGCAAACTTTATTCCTGAGTAAGCTAGATCTTGGGCTAGAATAGAAAGGAGCATGTTTAAGAGATAAAAGAATACTAAAATATGAGAATAGATGTTATAATATGAAGTGAAAATGATAAATATGGTATTTAATACCCTACAATGGGTATATTCGAATAGAATACTCCATACTTAGAAATTAATTCCATTTAAATGGAATATCCTATTCGAATAGAATACTCCAGACTTAGAAATTAATTCCATTCAAATGGAATACCCTATTCGAATAGAATACTCCAGACTTAGAAATTAATTCCATTCAAATGGAATACCCTATTCGAATAGAATACTCCAGACTTAAAAATTAATTCCATTCAAATGGAATACCCCATTCGAATAGAATACTCCAAACTTAGAAATTAATTCCATTCAAATGGAATACCTATTCGAATAGAATGCCTATTCGAATAGAATACTCCAGACTTAGAAATTAATTCCATTCAAATGGAATACCCATTTGTATAGAATGTCCATTAGAATAGAATACTATATTCAAATGGAATACCCATTCGAATAGAATGCCCATTCGAATAGAATACTCCAGACTTAGAAGTTTTAGGAGGAAACTTAAATGTTGTGTAAAAGGTTAGTAATTGCTATATTTAATTATCATACAGTTAGCCGTGCTCAATTAAGAAAGGGATTACAATAAACTCGGAAAGAAACAGGAGACATGTGAGTTTCTATCCCCACTTCCTTGTTATGTTTTCGGGGTTGTGTGCATACTCAATATGAATGTTAATACACTTACCTTAATTGGTAAGTGTATGTAATAATGATTGATGTGATAGTTATTGTGACATTCGTGACAAAACGAGGTATACCTTATTTAATACGTAGCGAGTAAACGATAAATCAGTTAATTCGTAGTGCTTAAACGAGTAACCGACTGATACTGATTATGGCCCGTATAAATATATACTGAGGGGTCATATACGAGTTATATATATATTATAGAGGCTAACATATTGATATTTAGGCCCCAGTACGTTTAAAACCATTTAAACGAAAAAGGTTTCGTTTATTGATACGCTATGAGTTTAAACGCAATCGTTAACATCAAAACGAGCATTTTAGCATCCGTTAAACCGAAAAAGATTTATAAAAAACTTATATGACATGTTCTAAGCAATCCGTGAAAATATTTTGGATTTTTTACAACGAGTCAGCACGATTTTCTTATTTTACAAAAATATGCTGAAAAACACTCGTTTTCGCGCTCGAACTAGTTTTCTTGCGAAAAACCGAATCCGAATTAAATTTTGGACCGATATTTACGCATGGCATGGAAAACGAGGCATTAATGGGCCAAAAGGAGGCCCAATGGGCCCCTTTATGGGCCGACCACAAAAAATGGGGTGGAACCCCTTGTATAAGGCTTGTTATACAAGCTTGTTACTTGATATTTTCACACAAACTTCAACCTAGATAAGAAATCACAGCTGAGTTCTTCATTATTCAGCCAAAACCCTAAAGGTAATCTTCAAATTTTCATCCATTTCATGCTTGATTAACAAAGTTTAAGCATGAAAAATTAAGTCTTGTTTAATTTTAAACATGTTTAACCATTCAAAAATCAAAAAAATCAAGTAAAATTATGTTTTGATGTTAAACATATTTACAAACCAGGAACATATACTTTTTTGGTCAAAAACGCGGATTAGAACATGAATACAACGTTTTTCCGGTTTGAAAGTTCGGTTTAAACCCAAAACCGAAACCCTAATTATCAAGGCTGTTACATGGATTATTTATGCTTGGTTTGATGTTATATGATATGTAGATACACTGATTTTGCAACCCGAGACCCGGAAAGTCGTTTAAGCTAGTAAAACTCATCGAAAACCGACAAGGTAAACCCGTAACACTCGTTTAGGGGCTGTTTAGTATTAGGTTGTGACGTTCTTGTTGTTAGCTTGCGAAAATTTGCAGGGAAATTAGGGATCATTTAAGTGAGTCCCTTTTTCAAATTTGGTAATTTTTTGATAAACGGAGAATATTTGGCGAATTTATTATCGTTTATTGGTGTTTATTCGGGAAAAATAGGTAAACTTGATGAAAAATTATGAAATTTGGTTTGGAACCCATAAATGATATATTAAGATCACTGGTAAAGTTTGAGAACATTTGGAGATGTCTAGGTATTATTTGTGCAATTGTGTTTTAACCGAGTTTTAATAGCCGAAAAACGCGCAAAAAGGCATTTTGACCAAAGAGTTAGATTCTGGAGTTTTTGCAGGGGATATGTCCTGATATTGAGACCACTTGGAAAAATTATCGGATTTTTTGGATGTCGTTTGGTATAAACGGGCTATTTATTACTCAATTATAGCACATTAAATGAATTTTTATTAACAGATAATTAATCATAAAATTTCTGAAAATATTTTTATAAAATTCTCCATATTTTAATTTATTTTTATAAAAATTTCGATAATTTATATATGAGTACGTAATTAGTTATGATCAATCAAAGATTTAAACTATATTTGTTTTAACGAAACCGGCAGTTTCGTGTTTAACGGACTGACCGGTATGTCAAAATGTCAAAAGTAGTCAAATACCATAGTTTCTAATGAATTTGATAAAAATAAACCTTTTACGAGAATTCCGGACAAATTGGGTGGATTGTACGTGTTTTGTATAATCAAACCCGTGTGAAAACGGAAACGGACCCTACGATCAATCCAGATACCGAAACCTTAAAATTTTTTATAAATTAAATCATTTTATCAATCAATATGTTTACTTAAGTTTTTATGATCTTACCTATTCCCGAAACGCGTAAACGATCAACTTCGCTAGGCTCGGAAAACGGTGAAACTGAGCCAAATCTGATTTTAAGTATTTCACAGTATACAACGTCACAATCTAAGACTATAGTCATGTTTTGGGCCTAACAGCTATAACCAGACTAGTTATACAGCCCAATTTGGTTTAAACACTGTACTAGTATTAACAGTACGATACCAATTATAGGATACGAGTTATAATCGAGGCATAACACTTATTGACGTATATTACCTGCTCGAACTACAATAAGGTGAGTTTCACGACCCCACTTCCTAAACTGTTTTACGAACTTTTGGGGTGGAAAGCATGTTTACATATACTTATATACTTGAAAACGTGTGGTGATGTGAATTATCTAAGTACTAACACTTGAAAGTCCCCACAAACACAAGTGATTAACTTCGTGCTGGTGACGTGTGGATATTACTATCGGTTTGACAAACCCAACTGACATAGCCGGTGGGGTATGCCAGAACATGTTAACCCAGTTGCACATTGTCATTTAAACTTATTACATACTGCTATGTGGTGTTACACATAGTACATACTTGGGGCAAAGTGGCTGTTAAATGCCAACGGGAGTGCATGGGCAGGGGTGGCCATGTGTTTTAGCTCGTTTCGGTTTCACTTGTGGCTTAGTATAATACATCATACACATACATGTATACATACACACTGTAAACTTTACGAACTCGTATACTGATTTCGTTGATACTCGTGAAACTTGAAACTCACCAACTAGACGTAGTTGACCCGTTTTAACATGCTTTTCAGGTAAAGCAAAGGTGGAATGATTTGCTTACGTTCTTGGTGTTAGGAATAAAGTTGAATAGCTGTGAATAGACGCAGATATATAATATTGAATAAGAAGCTCGTAAACCAGTTATGTGATTCTCATCTAGTTTGTAAACATAGTACCAACCCATGTAATATGATGTAAATTAGTTTGTGAATTTCTTTATAAACAATGTTGTTGATACCAGTATTATCTGTTACATTCCCGTTTTACGCTTCCGCAACTACCTAGTCGGGGTGTGACAGTTATATTATAATGATGTTTGGAATGAATGCTTGTTGGTACGTGAACGATCTTCTGGTATTGCACGCATCGTTAGGGAAGGCAATGTGTAGTATGCCTAGTACGATATATGTATGTATGAAAGTAGGGAATGGAATGTGTATAGAAAGAAGAGACCAGAGTAGGTATATGAACGGTACATAGTAAGTTAGGATGGCAAATCCCTCTAGCTTCTATTGTACATGGATGTGGAAAGTGACAGTGTATGTAAGGAATGTGGACCTTGGTGTTCCTTAAATGGATAATAAATAATAAAGTATGTGCTCCTTCTATGGATAATAAATATTAATCCTTCTATGGATAGTATATAGTGTTCCTTTTATGGATAATATATAGGTTGTTCATTCTATGGATAGTATATAATGTTCCTTTTATGGATGATACATTGGATGTTCCTTCTATGGATAGCACAAAGTGTTCCTTCTATGGATAATATATAGATTGTTCCTTCTATGGATAGTATATAGTGTTCCTCGTATGGATAATAGTAAATGGATATGAAGTGATGTTCCTCTTATGGATATTTAATAAATTGCCAGTTGGTAACTAATGAGTTGCATAGACGTATATATGAAGTATAAACAGGCTATGCATGAAATTGTATCTTCGGATACGTATATGTGAATGTATAAAATGTATTGTATGTTGCCTGATAAACTATAACTCACTCAGCGTAGCTGACTTTTAGTATACACGCAGGTGAGTTGGATGAGGCAGCTAGCTTGAGGAGGGCACATGACATAAAAATAAGAAGTTGGCATCCGAAGACTTATGAAGTATTTATGAACGATGTTTTATTATGAAAGACAAAATATGTTTGTTTAAGACAAGTTTTTGAGAGGATATGAAATGTTTATTAAATGTTTTATATTCCACAAAAGTTTTAACTCTGATTTGTAGAACTGTGTTTATGAGTAAATTCGACATGAAATGTAGGGCACCTGGACCGAGGCCTTACGCGTGATTAGTCGTGTTTTTGGTTTAATCTTTGATTTCTTTCAAATATGGGTTTTTCGGAATGTGAAGATGACGCACATCGAGATGAACTATTTCCTCTACGAACAAGAGGACTCTCCACCTTTCCTCCAGCCACAAACAAGCTTTGATCCACCATTGATACATCAATGAAACTTTTCATTTGATTCTTGTTTCATGTTTGTTGTGGATTATAGTACGATGTGAAGAACCCTAAATTGGGAAGACTAACTTGTTTTGACTTTGGTAATTTAATTTAAGTGTAGAAGTTTATTTGTACAAAAATGTCTCTGGTGTGGTTCCCCAATGAACTCCCCCTATATATATATATATATATGCGTGTGTGTGTGTATGTGTGTGTGTGTTGGATCATTTCAGAAGTTTTTTTACAGCGAGAAGTGCGAGAAGTGAAGATGTAACTCCATTGATCCCTAATTTCACTCTCTTTCTTACGTGTAGGTGCGTTGTGTAGGTGCATATGTATGTGTGTAGGTACGTATGTTTGTATATGTGTACGTATGTTTGTATGTGTGTAGGTACATAGGTTTGAATGTGGCTCGGTACATTTATATGTTTGTAGGTAGGTTTGAATGTGTAATTAAGACATAAATACAACCAACCTACATATATGTATGTAACATCATATGAAAAGGAGTGAAATTAGGGATTAATGGAGTTATACCTTTACTTCTCGCACTTCTCGCTTTAATATCACTTCTCGCAAGATCCATCCCATATATATATATATATATATATATATAGGGAAAGGATTTAGAGAGAACTCATCCTTAAAGAGAACTTGAGAACTAATAATGAAGTATTTTTAATTTAATTAAAAAATATATTTTTAAACTTTTTTTTCTTTCATTCTTCTTATATGTTGTTATTCTTCACTACAAAGAAAATATTAAGAAAAAAAAACTCGTTGTCTGCATTTACTCTGTTGACTACCCCCTCGTATTTAGTTTCTAGAGATTTCTAAACTCTATCCCATGGTGGAATTCAAAGATAAGGTGGTCAAGGTAATTCCCTGAAACTGAATTGTACAGAAAAAACTAAAAATCATTTCTTTGATTAATGCATAATAGTTAGGGTTTAGAGATTAACATATCGTAGCGAACATCTGGGTTAAAATCAACATCAGGAGGTTGATCACTGTTGATTTTGACCTAAATGTTTGACCTCCTGGAAATGTGTGATATACGACCCATATGTTCACTACGATATGTTAGTCCTGAACCCCAACTATTCGCAATAATCAAAGAAATGATTTTTGGTTTTTTCTGTACAATTCGGTTTTAGGGAATTGCCTAGACCACTTTACCATTGAATTCCACACCACAGGAGAGAATTTAGGAAATGTCTAGAAACTAAATACGAGGGGGGTATGATTACTGTTGTCAACAGAGTAAATGCAGACCTGTTTTGGTCGATGCTCGATGGTTTTGAGCTTAGATTTTTCTCTTAAGGGTTCTAGATAAAAAAAAGAATTAAACTAAACATTAAATTGACAAAATTTCAAACTTTTGGCTAAAGTGGCAATAGGACAAGCCACAGGGACGAAAATCACCATTAACTCAAAATAAAAAGGAGAAAGACAAAATACCCTTAAACTAACGACATAGTTGGATGCCGTTAGACTAAGGGGACGTAATTGGCTAATGTTTAAAACTATGAGGACTAAATCGACAAAATTTCAAGCTTTGTACTGAAGTGGCAAAAGTGGCAAACCACAGGGACGAAAATGACCATTTAACTCTTCCTAGAATTTGTTGTTAAAATAATACATTATTGTTTATTTATTATTCAGAAACTAAAGGTTAATTTTGATTAATAAAATGTTTTTTAATTAAAATGGTAAAAGTACCAATATGCCCTCATGTGCACTGCATATGACCTGACTTAACAAGAAAAACTAACTGGGTTAGGGTTAAAGGACAAACGGTGTATCATTTAAAAATTTATCCAAATTATGTAAATTTTAAAGATAAAGGTCAATCATCAAAATCTGGTACAAACATAGAGGACAATGTTTGTAATTCTGTCTATATATATATATATATGTATATATATATATATATATATATATATATATATATGGGTGGGATCTAGAGAGAACTCCTCTTAAAGAGAGAACTAGATAACTAGTAAAAAAATATTTTTAACTATTTTTAAAAAATTATTTTGTGATTATTTTTTTCTTTCCTCCTTCTAATAAGATGATATTGTTCCTAAAAAAATAAAAAAAAATTTTAAAAATAAAAAAAAACCGTCGATGTAATGTGTATTGTATATATAAAATAGTGTTTTATTGCATATAATACAACACAAATACATTATCTAATACACACTATTAAATATATGCAAATACGACCCAAATAATTGTATGCAAAACACATTATCGCATATATGTAATACAACACTAATGCACATATGCACTATATCGATTTTTTTTAATTTTTGTATATAATATAACACTATTGCAAATATACAATACAAACAACTATACATATGTTATTTAACACTATTTCAAATATCAAAATGCACACTATTGCACATATGCATTATAAAAAAAGTCGGTGTATTGCATATATGCATTACTCGTTAATTTTTTTTATTTTTTTTATTTTTATATTTTTTTTGTGGTGAAGAATAACAACATATAAGAAGGATGAAAGAAAAAAAAATTGAAAAATATTTTTTTAATTAAATTAAAAATACTTCATTATTAGTTTTCTAGTTCTCTCAATAAATAGAGTTCTCTCATGATCATCTCCCTATATACATATATATCTACTACTATAATATATAAAAACATTGTTGTGCCACGTGGCACTTAATTTTCCTATTTTTGTGCCAAGTGGCATCATAATTGTTAACATTGAAAGTCAAAACTATCAAATTAAAACAAGTAATAAATATTTTAAACATTCCTTAATAATTATTTGTCTATGATTTTATAGTAATAAATAAAGTAAAAAAATTAAATAAAAGAATGTATGTAGAACTTTTAAAACTCATTTTAGTGTGTGTAAATTCGTGTTGTATGTTTTTAGTTTATTAATGGCCAATTCAGAATATGTCACTATGTGTCTTTACTCTGAGCAATACGAAAGTTGTTCATCTCATTTGATTACTTTTTACTTTAATTCTATATAATAAACGTTTTTACATGTATTGATAACTTTTGCTAAAATGACATAATTCAACACTTAAGGAGAATAATTTATTGATGATGGTGCATATTAGTGGCCTTTCTTTTATATCTAATTATTATGTGAATTATTTTATGTCACATGTTAAATGATAGTGAAATTCATTGTGCTTATTATACATCATTTGCAAGTAAGGTATTATACAAACTTGCATCAATTAGAGTTTCGAGCCAAACTAATATATTACTTTTCACAACATACTATCCCCTCCTCTAGACTTTCTTTTAACAATTTTATTTGACATATTACTCTCCTATAACATTTAACATTTTATAGTTTTCTTTTAAAATATCAAACCAAAAACTATAAAATTTTTATTTTTATATTTATTTTTTATTTATGTCACTCTCTTGTGCTTATTTTTCTTGATCATAAATAATATTTTATTATCATCAGTGTCCGTGTATGTATGTGTGTGTGTTTGTATATATATATTGATATATGTTTGGCTATATTCATGTACATTAAAAAGCTACATTAAGAAACTTTCATAATATGAAATTTGTTTTTAAAAAATACAAACAATTTCTAAAAACTATTAAAAAAACAACTACCTCGATCTGACATGAGCGTAAAGAGGGTTCAAGAATTGATTTTCTTTATATAAAGAAATAAAAAAATTATGGAAAAAACATATTTTTTATAATAAAAAATGTTTATTATAAATAAGAAAAAGTGATATTTTGTTATTTAGAAAAAATCATTTCTAAAATATTTAAAAAAATAATAATAAATAATAACAAAATGACAACAAAAAAAGTTTTAATTGTATTAATGAAATACTTGAGAGATGAGGTATATTTAGTAAAAATGAGGGGGTATGTACGTTCAGCATCACCTTTTGCAATATAAAGAGCATAATTCATATAATAAGATAATGAATGAGATATAATTTTTCAAACCCGTGTAATACACGGGTTTCTAACCTAGTATATATATATATATATATATATATATATATATATATATATATATATATATATATGAGGGATATTTTGAGAACCTTGATGAGTTGTAAGAACTTTAAGAACTCAATATAGACCACACATTTAATTAAATAAGTATAGAATATGTGACTGAAAATAAATCTTATTAAAAAATTAATCAGGAGAGAGAATAAGTATTTTTGATAATTACACAAGTTTAAATGTTAGTTACACATGTGTAATAAGTTGATTCGGTGTGTAAAAAAAACACTGTAATTTTTTTTACGTTAATTACACTTACGTATTACATGTGTGTAAAAAAATTTTGAAAAAAAAATTGTTACGTTGAGTTATTTCGAGTTCTTAAAACTCAAAGTGGTTCTCAAAAGAAATCTATCATATATATATATATATATATAATCGGGTCCTGGCATAAAAAAATATTGTTTTAGAAATTCGTACCATATGATTTGTTAATTACCATTTATTAGGTTGTTCACTCGCTTGTTTCGATTCCCATAAACAACCAATATAATAAACATATCAAATTTTGAAATTTGATTTTATTCAGTCATTTAAGCGAACTGAATGAACATGAATCGTTTGATTTTAACTAAACTAATATGAAAGACTTAAACGAACGGATTTCTTGTACGTGCTTGTTTGTAAAGAAAGTGTGTTAGCGTTCGTTAGTAAAGAAATGGCACATGTTTGTTTTCGCTTACATTTGTTCGTTAATATATTATAAATGAACACACACAAACATAGTTGAAAACAAATGAATATAAGAAAACACAAACGAACAAATGTGTAAATGGCGGGTTGGACAAATAGTATCTATAATATATAAACGAAACCATAAGAATCCTACGTGTCGCGATGTGGTCGCTCCCCCTTTTTTTGGAGTCACCAAATTTGCTTGATTTTTAAATGGAAGCTTCTCATGCATTTGACCCGAATTTACGGGCATGGGTCTTACCAAACCCAGATATTCCTTGAACGGGTTATAACATCTCATTAAAGTAAAGGTTATTCTTACCAAATTATTGATGTGAAAATCCTATAAAATATGATATACTAAAAATTATTATAAGATTTTTTTTTTAAAAAAAAGATATTATTTATAATTAAGAAACAATTTTATAGTAAAAAAATAAGCGGGTATTGGGTCTCAACAAACCCAGATAACTTTTAAACCGGGTTATAACATTTTAGTTATCTGTGAAACCATTTTATAATCAAACTCTAAGTATATTATAAATTTCTCACAATAAATAAAATTAAACTCTAAAAAAGTATATAAATATTAAATACGAATAATGTAAAATAGCTCCCGTAATACGGGGGATAAAAACTGGTAACTAATAAATAAATTTAAATGTGTATGTAAATGATATAAACATCTACATATACTAATAAAAGAAAATAATCCTGACACATGACATTCTTAGGTTAATTCTTACTATCAAATTCCCTCCAAAATCACTTCTCTTCTATTGATGAAAAAAAAATCTTAGTTCTAAATATAATATTGATTATAAATTCAACATATAGTATTAATTGGTCAATCTCCATTGATTGTATTATTAATATCATAAATTATATTCTAAACATACTTAATATAAAAAATATTAGTTTAATAATTATGTGTCATAAATATATTTTCTTTTAAGATTGAAATGTAAATATGTTGGTTTTTTTTCTATGTCTGGTTATGGAACGTATAACATTTATGTGAAAGACTTTAGCTACATCTTTCACATCGAAATGCACCATTGTTTTAAATGTTATTTCCAGTGACATAGTTTAATTATTGTATATCAATAGTAGAACAACTCATTCTCGATTTAAAATTCAAATATATTTGATGATATAAAACGACTATATTTGCAATACGTTTTTTACATAATATAAATAGACTTAATTATCTTTTTTTTATTTGTATTAACTTATTTATTGTGATTTATACATTAATTTATCCCGTGTAATACACGAGTTTCTAAAGCTAGTATGAACATATATAAAAATAGTAAACGTACGGACATAAACGAACAAATATAAATAAAGATAAATGAAAAAATATAAATGAACATATAAGAACTAATGTAACACTTGTTCATGTTCGTTCGTTTAACTAAATAAACATAAGATTTGTTCACTTTCCCAATGTAGGTTTTGAACATAATTTTTCTGGCTCTTTGAATTAGGTTGCTTAATTTGCTCAATATAGACTGAAGTTTGGCCTGAAAGTTACTATATATAACCTTTTACTCGTTTCAACCCATAAGATACATAATCTTTGTCCAAAAATTGCCCACTAGAATAACAAATGAATGAGTTAATAGATTGATTCATTAATCGGTATCACAATTTAAAATTTTAAAATGAAAAAATCATAGGATTGAGACTCGCGAGTAGGGGTGTTCGATTTTGGGCTTCAAAACGATTAAATCGAAAATGGAAACAAACCAAACTGTTTAGTAATGTACTGAATTACATATTTGGTTTTAAACAAAAACCGAATTGGGTTTTCGGTTTCAAATATCTAGTTTGAATTGTATAAAGTATAAACCGAATAAATATATTTATTTATTATTTGAGTTTGTCTAAAACTGTAAGCGGATTGAGTTAAATGACGAAACCGAAAACTTAAATAAATATATTTATTCTAAATCCAAAACGACAAACCCCAACTTAGTTTGGTTTAGTCTTGTTCTAAACTATGTGAATTTGGTTTGATTCGGTTACAACCGATAAATAACAAACTAAACATACTAACAACCTCACGGCCTCAGTCACGATAAACAAGGATTAATGACCAGTACGTGTTTATTACGTCATTATTATGCTTCCTTGATCCAAACATCTTGATAAACAAGGATTAATGACCCGTACGTGTAGGACAAAAGTTTTTAAAACAAAACGTCTAATTTAATCTTACAAATTTAGTTTAACATAAATAATAAATTATTTTTAAAAAAATAATATAAAAATTTTAAAGCTTATCCACAATTGGCTTTTTGGTTAATGGTATGGGCATAGGAGTGATGGTTAAAGTTTGAGACTCTATGGGGTTATCCCACGGTAAGGGTTTTCTCCTTAATGGCATTCCTGGATTGAAGGATTAATCTTGAATATTAATAAAGTTAAAGGTTTATTTTGTTAAGTTATAATTTAGTATTTGAATTATAATAGGTTTAGGAAAGGTATGTCTAGGAGAGAAAGTTTAGTAAGTCTATATATAGGGTCTAGATTATTAGTTTTACTGGTGAGGGTTGAGAGAGAGTTAAGAAAGAGTCAAGGAGTTTTATCTCCATGTACGTTTGATAAGTTCGTGAAGTTCGTTTGTTATGTTCGTTTGATTATATAAAAAGAGTCGAGGGTTGTCACCCCAATATCTTGTGTTCTTTTATAAGATAAGTTCATTTGATTCGATTGTTTGATCCGTTTGGGCCAACAATTGGTATCAGAGCTACGGCTCGTATATACGTAAAGTTTTGCATTATTTCACTTCGAAAGTTTTGTTTGATTGAGAGGTTTTGATATTAAGTTTGTTCGTAAGAAAAAAAAGGGTTTGTTACACGAATTACAAAAGAGTAATTCTTGGTGAAAAATATTGCAAATTATTACTTCGTTTTTCGTTATTTGCAATCAAATAAAAGAAGGCAATGGTTATTCACACACCCTTTTAACACACATATTATCTCTACATACACCCTATAAAGTGTGTATGAATAACGCATCCCTAAAATAATCAGGTGGTTTTTTTTTTAATATTAAACCTTTGTGGGTTGACTTTGAAAAACCACTGTGGCTGTCATATATTCCGTTTCTGGCTTTTAGCAATTAGTTTGACTTCTTGGAAACTTTGGAAGTTACCACAACATATTTATTTCTTGTTTATCGCTTAACCGAAAAAAGAAAAGGGAAAGTTAAACCAGAATCGATAACCAGAATCGATTAATTCTTCGTCGACTGCGTTAGGATTGTGTCATGGCAGGTGATAAAGAAGCGGGAAGTTCGGGAACAATGAAAGAATCGATTGGTGGTTTTGTGTTACAAGCACCGAAGTTAACGTCGACCAACTATGCATCATGGTCGGTTATGGTGAAAATTATTTTGGGTGTGAATGGTTTGCATGATGCTATTGATAAGGAAAAGATGACTGGAATTGAAGAAAGAAAGAAGTTTATGGCATTGGGTGTTATCTTTCAAACCCTACCTGAAGACGTGATGCTTCAGATGGCTAAGTATTCGGAACCGAAAGATGTTTGGGAAGCGTTAAGAGTTCATTATCTTGGTGCAGAAAGAACTCAAAAGGCTCGCGTGCTAATGCTAAGAACCGAGTTAGATGCATTGAAGATGGGGGAGACAGAAAGTATTGATGATTATGCAACGAAGTTGGGTGGAGTTTCAGGTCAAGTGAATTTTGGTGATGGATCTAAGATCGAAATCAAAGGTAAAGGTAATGTGACTGTGGTAAGTAAGACTTGTGAAAAGAAAACGTTTTGTGATGTTTTCTATATCCCTAAGTTGAAGACCAAGCTTCTTAGCTTGGGAAAGTTGGATGAAGAAGGATGTAAGATTGAAATAGCCAATGGGATATTGAGGCTATATGACAAGAAGGAGAGATTGTTGATGAAGGTTCAGAGAAATCTGAATAAGACGTACAACATCAAGCTTCAGGTATGTTGTAATCCTAATAACTTTGAAGTTGAAAAGAAAGAAAGATATGATGCGAAACCGATTATGAAAGTGAAGGAAATTCAATTTGGAACAATCCCGAATAATTTGTTTGGAGTTCGTGAAAGTATTGGTCAAGAACGAATTGATGAGAAGAAGCGAGATGAGAAAGGAAATGGCAATATGGCTTTAAAGTTAAGCACTGAAGGAACGAATGCTAAGTTTGAAGAATCGGTGAAGCAAGTATGCTATAGTCAGTTGAAAAGGAGGAACAAATGCAAGAAGAAATACAATTCAAGATTAAGGGGGTGAATGAAGGATTAATCTTGAATATTAATAAAGTTAAAGGTTTATTTTGTTAAGTTATAATTTAGTATTTGAATTATAATAGGTTTAGGAAATGTATGTCTTGGAGAGCAAGTTTAGTAAGTCTGTATATAGGGTCTAGATTATTAGTTTTATTGGTGAGGGTTGAGAGAGTTAAAAAAGAGTCAAGGAGTCTCATCTCCATGTACGTTTGATAAGTTCGTGAAGTTCGTTTGTTATGTTCGTTTGATTATATGAAAAGAGTCGAGGGTTGTCACCCCAATATCTTGTGTTCGTTTATTTGATAAGTTCGGTTGATTCGATTGTTTGATCTGTCTGGGCCAACACTGGATAAGTTAGATCTGGATTCTGGAGCATCAAAATCAATAAGACCGGTTGGTATCCTGACTCATAAAGACTCGCTCAAATATTGGATGTGGTTCAAACGATGTTAAAAAATAATATATAAAAATAAAACGTTTTGATTTCCATAAATTTGTAAGCATCTACTTTACAACAAAAAACAAAGGGAAAATTCTTAAAATAACCTTTTTTTAAGAGAGAGAAAGAAGTAAATAGCCCTAAATCCCAACACATTCTCAAATAGCCCACTAAATTTGGACTGAGGAGACGAGATCTGGAAAAATCTTTAGGCCAATAAAATTCTGACAAGTGTCAAACTTTTTCAAAATCCGACGGTATTTTTTTAAAATGTTGGGGGACCAGTTCATATTTTCCATTTAAAGTCCTTCTAATAAAACAGTCTTTTCCGACGGTCTTTTAATAATTCTTAACGGATCCCCTCAACTTTCAAAAACATGGGAAATTGTGCCTTCAAATTCATTCTTTCAAGATGCATTTCGAGTTAATTTGTATCAATAAGACGAGTTAGTGATTTATTTCTTATGTGTTGAAACCTAGTCCACACCTTCAAAATTTATTTATAATCCGTCTACACCGACAATATATTATGCGATTCCGTCTATTCCGACATGATTATCCAAAGAATATACATGAGTTTATCTTCATCATCTTTTCATTCATACTACCCTAAACCATCCTCTCATACCACCATAAACCTTAACTTTCATGGAGTTGATGAAAAGATGTGAATGAATTATTGAAGATTGAGGAAGATGATAGATATAATGTTAATATGAACGGACAAGTAATATTATACTACATATCCGTCTCCTTAGTACAAATTAAAAAGATTTGTGTCTTGAAAGACAAATTTGTAAGGCACATTTTTTCATGAGTTCAAAATTTGTAGGGTCCAGATAAGAATCTTTAATAAACCGTCTAGCAAGACAACTTTTAATATTAAGATTTAGTAAAGAAATATGGACGGCTCCCTTAACATTTTCAAAAACATGATCCTCTTAGTTCAAATTTATCAAATAAGTGTTTTGAAAGACAAAATTATATGGCACATTTTTCCATGTGTTTAGATTTGTAGGGGTTAGATAAGAAAGCTAAATAATCCGTCTGGCAAGAAAGCTTTGGAAAATAAATTTTAGTTAAAATATATGAACGGGTCCCTCAATATTTATAAATTTATGGTTTTTTTTGTACAAATTCACCCGAAATGCGTCTTGAAAGACTAAATATGAATGCACAATTTCCCATGTTTTTGGAAGATGAGGGAATCCGTTAGGAAACATTAAAAGACCGTTGGTAAAGACTGTTTTATAAGAACTTTAAATGGAAAATATGAACTGGTCCCTCAACATTTAAAAAAAACCGTCATATTTTGAAAAAGTTTGACACTTGTCAGAATTTTATTGGCCTAAAGATTTTTCAATATCGCATCTCTTCGGTCCAAATTTTATGGGTTATTTTGAGAATGTGTTTTAAGGCTATTTACTTCTTTCTCTCAAAAACAAAACATTGGCAACACAAAAAACCTTCCATTTTAACAAAATCTACATTTGCGGCCCTTTTCACCAAATACAACTTTTTCTTTGACCAACCCACCCAAACTACCCTTTTTATATTTAGAAAATAAAAACAACGCATCATAATAATTTTTAATTTGTAGGTAAAAGTCTCTTAAACCTTAGCTCTTTAAACTTTAAAACACACATACTTGTAAAACTATTTTTATAAATGCCATACACCCTTAAGCATATCAAACTAACAAAACGACATTCTGAACGTACAAAAATGCTAAGGCGGTTAAGTAATTCGATTACATATAAAAGACGAAATTAAGAATTAACGGCGTAATATTCCACGTTATCAAAGTGTCAACAAAAAAAATACGCTACATATTTCATGACTATCCTAGACGTCTATCCTTAATTTTACTAATACGTGTATATTATAAACAAGTTTATAAAATTTTGATATATTGAAAACAGATTAATGAGACATTTGTACAAATTTTAATATTACAATGATCAACCCAATAATAATCAAGAAATCACGTGTCAACTGTTACCGAAGACCTTGTTTGTGAAACCTTTAGAGTCCCTCCAAGCTCAACCGGAACCAGAGGGATAAGAGAATGCAGAACATCGGTTATTAATGGCCGGTAACTTGGCTCGGGCTGCACACACAGCACAGCTACTGCCGCAACCTGCACATCAAATTACAATTTGGGCATGTATATTATATATTTATGAAAATTTGGTACAAGTTGTATTGATTCACATACTTGGTACAGGTGTTTGAGATCCATCGTGTATCTGATTACAGGATCAACGATATTTGGAAGCTTTGATCTGTCTGTTAGCTGCGGCATTGCCCAAGTGACGATGGATTGACATTGGGACGCTGCAAGTTTTTCTACAGGCTTTCTTCCGAGTAGAAGCTCTAAAAGTACGACTCCAAATGCATACACATCGCTTTTATCGGTCAGTTTTCCTGTACAAATCAAATTCAGTTTCAAATTGAGAGAAATGTGCAATGCTCAACATGATAGTGTGTTCATAAATAGTTGAGATCAAATTCAGTTGCAACTGAAGAAAGTTGGCATGTTTGAAATATGTACAGTCTGGTTTAAGGTTTGAAACTTGGAACTGGACGTGTAAACCGAAAAGACTGGTTAACAATAATAATTTAGTTTTTTTTTGTTTTGCGGATGTAAAGTTATATGTATATATTGTATTCATTAACAATCTTTATATATTTTATTAATTTAATACAAAATTGTAAAGAAAAAAAATATTTTTGTCTAAACCCAGAAAAACCAAACTGTAAGACCGTGAAAACCGGCCAATTCAGCTTGAATTTTTCCAAAACTGTGGTTACGGGTTAGGCCCAAAAATTTCATCAAAACCGGCTGAACCGGACGGTGAACACGCCTAGTTATGTGTATGGCATGATATTCAAAAACATCTTATCGTTTTAATATTTTCATGGTAAAGAAAAAGTTTAACCCGTCAAACCGATCGGTTTTAGGGGCGGCCCAGCCAACCCATCCGGTTTGGTTTGTTGTTTTCTAAACTGTAGTTAGCGGTTTGACCCAAAATTTAGTCAAAATTGGTGGAACCTGAAAATGGAAATTATAATAAAAAAATATATGGAAAGAAAAGGGTTGGTTTTTGCTTTTAAAATGTTTAAAAGAAACTTTTGCTATCTGCTTTACATATAAATACAAGTAGTTAAAAGTTTATAAATAGATGTACCATCTAATAGATACTCTGGAGCTACATAGCCTAATGTCCCTGAAAGCTTAATGTTGTTCTTGTTTTGGGCTCCATCCATTATAGCAAGACCAAAATCTGAAAGCTTTAGAGAACAATCAAAATAGTACAGGTTTAGTATATATTTTAAGGACGAACACCACAAGTTTAACATATTTACGACTTGATTACAGCACACGTGGTCCCCACATAACTAAAACTTTGAAAGTAGGTGTGAGATGCATAATTATGAGACTGACAGATAAGAAAATGTTGTACAAATGGTACCTTGGCATTGAAGTTGGTATCTAGAAGGATATTAGATGATTTCAGATCTCTATGAATGACTGGTGGTTTGCAGTTTTCATGTAAATATTCTAATCCTCTGGTCAGACAGGTCAAAGATGTTAATATTTTTTAAATAAAAAAATATAGAAACAACAATAATTGGTGTTATTAAATAAATTATCTGGCTTTGAAGGACACCTTGCTGTATCTAGAGCAATCTTCATCCTGCAATGCCATGTTAAATTGGATCCACTGGAAGGGCCTGTATGGGCAGAATTTTAAACTCCGGTATCTAACCTTTTATAATATAAAAATAAAAATTTCAATAAATTCACATAAATTTCCATTTGGGGTATCTGTGACTGTATTGAATGCAGCTAAGTATCTAAACGAGCCAAGCTGTTTGTCAGCTACTCGAGAACAGCTCGCTAAAAGTTCGAATCGGGCCGCACTTAAACGAGTTCGAGCCTAAAAATAAGTGCGTTTAATAGACAAGCCGGAAATTCATTTATCAAGTTCGAGCCGGTTCACAAGCCAGACGAGCTTATTATTTCTATATTTTTCATTTTGATATACTACATGTATTTTTGTAAGAAAAAAATTTATTATTATTATTATTATTATTAAAAATATTATCAAAATAACTAAATATATTATGTTATATATAAAAATTATAACTAAAATATATATAAAGTTATAAATGTATATAAACTAATTAACAAATAACAAGCAAGCCAAGCTCGAGCTTTTGTAAATAGAGCTGAGCTTCGACTCTCATAAGTTAAAAGAGACGAGCTCAGGCTGTTTACGCCCCTGATTACACCAATTACCACAGTTGCAAACTACTAATCACATAAAGTTTGATCCTTTCACTTCGAAAGGGTATTTTTGACATGTGACTATTATTACAGAACCCGCAATACAGGCTTCCAAGGGTCAATAGTGATACACATGGACATCCATTCAACTAAGCCATTGGCTCGTTTCATCCACGACAAAAATCCTTGTGTTCGTCCTTGACAAACAGCCAAGGATGGAAAAGAGGCCCGACCCGATTAATAATATAAGGAATATTAATAAGAAAAGTCTCACCATGTAATTGAGTTTCCAAAGACCCATTATGCATCAACTCATAAACAAGCAGCCTTGTATCATCATGAACACAATATCCCAACAAAGTGATTATATTCAGATGCTGAATTTTACTCAACAGATCTACCTCAGTCTGCAAAACCACAATATCACAAACTATAGTCATCATCACAAACTATTAATCACAAATAAACAATCACCTGAAACTCTTTAATAGCATCTTGACCACCACCATCCAATCTTTTGACCGCAACACACAAATTCTCATCGATTCGGCCTCTGTACACGCACCCAAACCCACCCTCGCCCAACACCTCAGCTTCCCCAAAATTCCCAGTTGCTGATTCCAACAACTTATAATCCATAACCGCAACCGATGCCTTCTCGTTAACCGTCTTCAAAGAACCATTGCTTCTACTAATAAACGAACTCAATGCAAGCCCTCTTAAGGAATCTGTAACCACACCACAAAATGATAACCTGATTGAACAAATCATGCTGTTGTAATCAGCTCACCTGTTCTCTTGACACCCGGTTTGCTCGATTTGTGCATCTTCTCTCTGCGGCATTTCCATAAGCAAATGGTTAGCATTAGTATGATCACCATCATTGATGAAGCTGTGATGAGCCCAATAATAATTTTTCTACTCGATTTCGTCTTCGATACACTCGCCTCAGTTCCTAATTCACCACAAATTAATAAAAAAAAATAATAAAATTAAGTAAATTGAAGATACAGAGTAGTACCTGCAGTGAAGTCAGCCATTGATGACGGAATTGAAGAAACTGGAGAACCAATTGGTGAGGATTCGGGTGCGGAAACAACGGATATGCTTTCGGGTATTGCATTAATGGAGGTTGTTTGAAAATCCAAAAGTAAAACCAGCAAGAACCCAAGAAAAGGTTTGTTCATAATGAAGTGTAAGTGTGTGTGTTTTTATTATTATGAACAAAACATGAGATTTGGTTTAAGGAAATCTGAGTTGAGCTTCTAGTATGTGTTTGTCGTATGCTAATGAGGACAGAAACAGTGAGATCTCAAATAATGTATTTTGAATTGAATATATCTTGATGGGTAGGGTGTTTTTCTTGTTTCTCTCTCCTCTGTCTGCCCACTTTGTGTGTTTGTCTCTCTCTCTCACGCAGTGGAGGTGAATGAGGTTAATGGAAGTGAACAGGGTAAGAATGCAGATGTGAAGGGTTTGTTGTGGTGATGGTGATGGAGATGGAGGAGAGTATCAAAAGTTTACTTTTCTTGAAATTATAAATAAAGAAAAGAGTTAATGGGCATTTTCGTCCATGTGGTTTGTTACTTTCGCCACTTCAGTCCAAAATTTTTAATTTTGTCAATTTAGTCCTCATAGTTTTAAATTTTAGTCAATTACGTCCCATCCGTCTAACGGCATCCAGCTATGCCGTTAGTTTAAGGGTATTTTTGTTTTTCTCCTTTTAATTTTGAGTTAATGGTCATTTTAGTCCCTGTGGTTTGATAGCTTTTCCAATTCAGTCCAAAGTTTGAAAATTTGTCAATTTAATGTTCAGTTTAATTCAGTTTTTTTTTATTTTTTATGTTTTTTGTTTATAACCCTAAAGAGCATAATTCAAGCCCAAAACCATCGAGCAACCTCAAATACTGGTATGCATTTACTCTGTTGACAACAGTAATCATACCCCCCCCCCCTTATATTTAGTTTCTAGACATTTCCTAAAATCTTCTCCATGGTGGAATTCAATGGTAAAGTGGTCAAGGTAATTCCCTGAAATCGAATTATACACAAAAAACTAAAAATTGTTTTGTTGATTAATGTATAATAGTTGATTACGACCCAGATTTTCGTTATGATATGTTAATCTCTAAACCCTAAATATTATGCATTCATCAAAGAAACGATTTTTAGTTTTTTCCGTACAATTCGGTTTCACGGAATTGCTTTGATCACTTTACCATTGAATTCCACCATGGGGGAGAGTTTAAGAACCGTCTAGAAACTAAATACGAGAGGAGGGGGTATGATTACTGCTGTCGACAGAGTAAATGCAGACTTGTTTTGGGCTTGGATAATGCTCTCTAGGGTTATAGAAAAAAACTGACTTAAATTGACAAAATTTCAAACTTTGGACTGAATTGGCAAAAGTATCAAACCACAGGGACGAAAATGACCAATAACTCAAAATAAAAAGGAGAAAGACAAAAATACCCTTAAACTAACGGCATAGCTGGATGCCGTTAGACGGATAGGATGTAATTGGCTAATATTTAAAACTATGAGGACTAAATTGACAAAAATACAAATTTTGGACTGAAGTGGCGAAAGTAGCAAACCACAGGGACGAAAATGGCCATTAAAGGAGGGAACTTTCTTACATCAAGAATCAAAATTCCCTTGAACAGGCTGCTTTTTTACAGTTTTATTATATTTATTTTTCTTATTTGACTTGTTTATGTTCGGTCTTGTTTTAGTCCTTTATTCGGTTGGTTCTTGCGTAGGGATGGACTTTTCGCCTAAGAAACGTTGCCGTCCGTCTTCTTTCCTCTGATATTTTGGACTCATGTTGGTTGTCTGTGTGAACTTTGTGTTGTTGATCTATCTTGGAGTCAACTAATTGATGAGTTAGCTTAACTTTGTAAAATCCATAAATGAAACCGTAAGTTTGCAATCAAACTAATATCAAAGTGAAATGTATGGGTTGTGTTTATTCAAGTCTAGATCAAGTAAGAAACAAATGCACTTGTGACTAAAAACTAGTTCATATATCAGCTTTTAGTGGTAAGAAAGTCTTAATTGGGGTACAATTCGTAATGTTTAACCTTTGTGTTTTTTATTTTTGATGAAGGAATGTAATCCTGACATACAACGTAAGGATTAGCCTTACACTTAAAAACTTCTCATGGATTTCAAAGAATGAAAATGATACTTGCTTGGTCGATCCCTTGTTTTGAGCGTTGAAAATTCGTTCAACCATAACATCTTACCAAGATCCCCTAGTCTAGATTGACCCATTTAATCTCTTTTGTGATATAATTCCGACGTGCAATGAACAGCATCCCCTCATCATGGCACTCTACCGGGTTGCGCCCCCACCAAGCTTTTCGCTCGATCGTGTATTTTTTCTCAAAGAGATCAAAATATGTATTGAGTTCATCTCTTGTGTGATCGATGCTTGCGTATTTTCGTCAATCCTTTGACTCATTTGGGGTGTCCTAACTCTCTACTAATGTGTGTTAAGTGTAGGTATTTCTAACATGCCCCTTTCCTTAATCATTGTGTTACTCCTATAAGATAGGAATGTGTTATCAAAAACTCACATGTGTAACAATTAATTTGAAAATTCAAATAAAGATCTTCACTTGTCCTTGTCACCTTGCGGGAAGGCCTTTTTAAAAACGTTTTATGGAAGAGAAGTAAGATATTTAAGATTTAGATTATAGAACTAGAAGAGTCATGCATCGATACGCTTTAATCATTATGTGTTGTTCGTAATCAACTTAAGTACCATAAATAAGCAATCTATTTGTTTTGAAACGTCGACTATATGATAACATCGAATGTTACAACACCATATAGGCACCTATATAGGATTGAGATGGTTCATTAGCTAGCGTTGTAGCTATCTACCATAAACTTATATGTAAGTCGTCCCATAGGCTAATTTAATGATCTGGTTAGGAGGCAATCAATATTGAGTAGAGAGATTGCAAAGGATGCCTAGAATATTATCAAGATTTTTTTTTTACAAATTATTTGCTTTATACATGTTTGTTCATTATTCTACTAATTAAAAATATGTATTGAATCTATTGATTACGATCTCAAATTATGAATTTTAATTTCAGCCACACACATTTTTAGACATTTTGAAATGAAGAATAATGATCAAGCTTAAAGGAAAATTGTTTCGATAAAGAAGACGAAGCCATTACTTTTAAGTTAAAATAACACATGAATATCGTATCCCACTAATTAAAAAAAAAGTCTTCAACAAAATTGATAATGCAAATTTTATAAAATAAACTTACCGACACTTATCTTTGTGAGTCATGATTTTTATATTTGTACCCTAACAAACAATAGATTAACAAATACAAAATAAATATAATATTAACGTGACCAAATCACAAGTTAAATATACTATCAAAAGAAATTAGTGAGTCATGTAGCGTCATATCAAATGACAAATATCACAAAAGAAAAATTAGTTGACACCATCACATAAATTATCAATAATAGGCATTAAAATACTAAGGGTTACAAATTAACATTAAGTTAAATAGCAATTTTGTAAAGAAAAGAGAAAAAATGAGAGGTCTTAACTTGGAAATATTGGTGTCTGTGTAATTTTGTAATTGCTTGTATTATTGGTGGTGTTTCATTTGGGTGGTGTTCGTTATTTTAGAGGTAAAAAATATATGTAGTATGCGGACCATATCTGCAGACATCTGTATAAGAAGAGATGGACCAAACCTCTGCAGTCTAATATAAGAAGATTTTTGTTTTTTAACGTCTGTAGAGTGCTAAAATAAACTGGTGGTGGTGTACAAGCTGTGGTAGCGGGGTGGTGGTGGTGCTGGATGGTGATAGTGGTAGTGTTGGGTGGTGGTGGTAGGTGGTGGATGTTAGCGATGGCGGTGGTGGTAGAAGGCAGTGGTAGTTGGTGGTGGTGGTGGAAAACGGTGGTGGCGGACGATGGTGGGTGGTAGTGGCAAATGGTGTGTGGTGGTGGAAGGTGGTGGTGGGTAGGTGGTGGGGGAAGACGGTGGTGGTGGCGGCGAATGGTGGGTGGTGGCAGATGGTGGGTGGTGGACGGTGGTGAGTGTGAACGATAAGTGATGGTGGTGGTGGTGGATCGTGGTTGCTGATAGGTTGTAGTGTTTTAACTCTCTGCAAACCTTAGAAGATCTCAGAAGTAGATGAGCTAAGTCTGCACCAAGAAGAGCTTGCGCAGACGTTTTTCAATGAAACGTTTTCGAGAAAACTGTAACGATTCCGACGAAACCAGGTATACCCTAACCGGTAGACGTTAGTTACGTCATATGTAATGTCGGGTACATGAGTTACCATGGTAATTGTACGAGACTACATGGTTCATTGTATTGATTGTACGTGAATACATAATTCACTGTATTGAATATGCGATCAATCGATCGATAGTTATTGAAACCCGAATGAATCGAGGGTTCAATTATAGACGAAATATATAATATTAGCGATGTTTACAAAGTATTAAAGCTTCGGGATAAGTAAAGTACGGCACAGAAAAAGAATTTCGATTTAATGTACGTCGGTACGTTAAACGAAACCTTTAATACCAAACCGAGCAAGAGATGATCGATCAAGCCGAAAAAGATGCGCGATAACTAATGATATGATGTTTTGAGTTAATAAATGTCATGGTTTAAGTTTTTAAAGTTTTTAAATCGGTTTTATATAAGTTTCATTTTTTAAGCCGAAAACGACCGTTTTAACCTCGTTTTAAGCCGAATTAGACATTTAACCGAAAAACGAACTGAACCAGATTATCCAAAACATTATCCGGATTACGAGAATCCAAATATGTGGCTAATATTGGAGAGGTGGGTCCCACCCCACCCCTCTACTAACTCCGATCGGAAATGGGGGATTCCCCTAGCCCTTTCATTTCTTTTTTACAACAAAAATCTGTAGGAACTTCAATCCTCTCCACATCAAGATCATAAAAACCGAGATTTTATCAAGAAAACCGAGGTAAAAAGTCGAGTTATTTACGTTTCCATCTTCGTTTCTTGAGTTTGTTTGCAAGAAAATGAGGTTTCAATGATGAAAACCGATTCTTGCATGATCAAGTGATGTATACGGGTTATACAAGGGATCTTGATCCAAGAAAGGAGTTAAACGAACCAAGAACGAATTTTTACGGTTTAAATCTTTGTTTTTGAATCATAACCGAAACTATAGTGTAAGAGGCTTGATCGTGAGTGTAACTTGCTTGGTATTATGGTATGTTGGATGTAGGTTCTGTATTTAGTGGGAGATAAGGCGGAAAGACGAGTTTGTAGCTCGTAGTGGCGGAAAACGAAAGGTATATTCGGTTATGTTCGGTTTTGGGAAATTTGGACAGATTATTGATGCTTTAGATTTAGGTCATGAAATTTTACAGAGGTGTTAAACACATGAAAATACGAGTTCTGTGAATTTTTGGTAATTTTTGGATAAAGGATGAATATTTGGTGAATTTAATGCTCAGTTTTGGCCAAAAATGGTGAAAAATAGTTAAATATCATGAAAAATTCTAGAAAATTGCAGATAAGCTTTTCATATCATGTATAAGTCACACACAAAATTTGAGGTCCGTTGGAGAAGTCTAAGTAGGCTTTTCGGTTAAACGAGTTCTAGGGATTTCTAGCTCGGTTTTAGTAAAAAGGGCATGTAAAAGAATATTTCGGTTCTGGAAAAATTACAGGGGACTATGTGGATGGCAGGGGACATCCAGAAAAAATTTGGGATTTTTCTAAGATCGTTTGGTATTTACGACATATTTAGTGTTTAAATGGTGTTTAAAAATAGATAAATAAATTTTAAATATAAGAATTAATTCTGGAAATATTTATATTAAATTCCCCACTGTTAAAAAGTGATTTTTGCAAAATTTCAAGATCCGAGAGTAAACGGATAATTAATCGTGCTAATTATCAAACTTTTAAAGTTAAAACGCGTAAACCGGGGAAGTTCGCTTAAGCGAGCTGACTGGTGTATAAAAACCCTAAAAATGAACTATTTTCATATAAATGAGTTAAGCAAGTAAAAATAAATCATCCGAAAATAATTCGGATGATTTGAGTAATTTTAACCTATTTTAACAGTTTCCGGTACGCCAAAGACGGAAACGGGTCCCGCGGCCAAACGGGACGTCTAAACCGAGCTATAATTTCACCACTTTAATTAAGTTATCAGTCAACAACTATTTTCGGGTCGTGTGTGACCAAACTCATTTTGAAACATAAAATTGGATAGCCGTGCTGGGCACACAAAACGGGGTAAACGAATTAATAGAAAATTTGACTGTTGAACTCTAAACGACATCACAATCTGAGTCCGGAGAAGTATTTCGGGTACAGTACTGGGTTAACAGTGTCCCCAGATGTACCAGTTGATACGGTTAAAAGATTATATAAACAATAAGTGTATAATAACGATCTTAGGGATCATATTACAGATTGGACGCGTTAATTGATAATGATTGTTGTTACCTGCTTGCATGTGCTAAGGTGAGTTTCACGAGCCCCTTTTTCTGAATTGTTTTCAAATATCTTCCCGGGGCGGAAAGCATGTTACTATTGAAATGTTTAAATACATACCGAACGCATGGATTTGCGTGTATTTATAAATATTTGATTGTACGGGAATCGTACGGAATGGGTACAGGACTGGGTTAACAGTGTCCCCAGATGTCTTTGGAAGTGTTTCCGGGTTAACATTGCCCCCGGAGTGAGTACAGTACTGGGTTAACAGTGTCCCCAGGGGTTCCTAGAAGTGTTTCCGGGTTAACATTGCCCCCGGAGTGAGTAGTACTGGGTTAACAGTGTCCCCAGGGGTTCCTAGAAGTGTTTCTGGGTTAACATTGTCCCCAGAGTGAGTACAGTACTGGGTTAACAGTGTCCCCAGATAATATTATATTATGATATGGATTTATCATGGTTTACTAAAATTGTGAAACTCACCAACTATTCGTAGTTGACCCGTTTTCTCACATGTTTTTCAGGTACAATTAAGATGAAGTGATTGCTTACGTGCTAAGTGCTTGATGTGTGTAAGATTTGCGTGCAGGATGTTAGGATACATTATAACAAATAGAATTGTGTACCGTATTGTATGATGCGTGTATCACCTAGACGGTAATGAAATACAAGATAATGTAATTTGAAGTATATTAATGCATTCAGTTTTCTTTATAAACAATGTGGTTGATATCAGAGGTGTCTGTTGCATTCCGTTTACGTTTCCGCTGCGGTTACGGGGTGTTACAAAAACAAACAGTATGCAAAGGGCAATATATGTGCATGGTCTACGCGACACATACAAAAGAGGCTGCGCAGAACTTTTTCAGAAAAACAAACAACAAATTGGTGTTGGGGTGTATTTCTTCTAGCATCTTGCTAGCTTTTATATAGTTTCTTTGATGGTTGTTCAAATAAAAAAAGATAAATAGCAATTCGATCATTCGTAAGCATTCTATTGGGCCACTTGTCGTAGTCTGGTGGTCCATGTATTTTTTCTTTTTGTTATTTTGGTTTTACGACATATTTTATATTTTTCTTTTGAAATTATATTATGTATAATTTTTTTACAACCTACGGTACCATTTTTGTAAATAAATTAGAGTTACGGTTTAATTGCGGAAATATTGGCGTGGATTAAAATATTAATATTTACATATCAAAATACGGGATTTTAAATATCCGCTTAATTTTTACAAAGGATTCATTTATATAAAATCACCATTCAAGTTTAATATTTAACAAAATGATCTGAGCCATCAGATCGTCTAGTGATGACTTCGATTCTTCAAGCGCCTGTTCTTCGTTACCTATAAAATAGTTTGAAAATACGTCAGCAACACATGTTGGTGAATAAGCTGACGCAAAAATATTTTATTTACTTATTTACCCCTCGAGACATAACTTGGGTCTCGTCGCATCGTGGCTTAGAAATAACCAAGTTAAAAACTAAATCACAATTATAACTTAAGCTTAACTCGAAACCGCTCGGAAAACAACGCAGCATTCGAGGTTACTTAGCTACCATCAGTATACACATAATTACCATCTCTCGGACATAAATTAGGTCAGACCCGTCATGGCGGAGGCATATAACCAGGTGTGGCGCGTTGTGCCCACTGTCTAACCACATATGAAAGGATCCAGACAAATGTTCACGACAGCTTGAGGTCCAACGATTACTTTTGTTCATAACGCTTTAGAGATACTTAATCTCATGCAATCAATTCAATTTGACTCGATTAAACTAAAAGTTTGGGGCATATTCACCTTTTGAAAGATCAGCTTCACTTCACTGATCGAGTTTGTCTTTCTTGTTATCTCGGACATAAAGTACGAGTATAATCATTTGTTATTACTAGATAAATAATATAGCTTTAGCCCTTTAGTTTATTTTGTATAATTTTTACCTCGATTATATTTTCTTTTCGAACCTTTAGTTCAAAATATCTTTTCTTTTGTTCATAACGCTTTAGAGATACATAATATTATGTAATCAATTCAATTTGACTCGATTAAACTTAGTTTTAAAAGTTTGGGGCATATTCACCTTTTTGAAAGATCAGCTTCACTTCACTGGCGAGACACGTGTCTTCGTCTGTTAGACCACGTCATCACGATACGCGATGACGTAGGGGTTTTGGGTGACCGCGTATCGCGACACCGCCCATTTTGGGATTATGTGACATACCCATATGCGATGGGTTGTAATCTGATCCATCGTGAATCGCAATGGGTCAAGAAATCAGTATTTTCAATTTTGGTCCTTTATTTTGAATGTTTGGCATGTTTTGATCGAAATTTTCAAGATGTTACAGTTCGTTACCATTTTTAATCTCCTTTTTTTACATATGTGAGTTTGTTATATTTGGGTATCAACGAGTTTATAATTTGCTTAAGTTTCGGAGTCGCAACCCGATAACGATCGAATTCGAGTCTGTTAGGCATCACAATGCACTTTTTTGTTATGCTATTTTGTTCTATTGGCTACTAACGAACTTATTTTTTCACTTATGGTGCTCGAACTCAATATTGATCGAATGTAAGTTGACTTGCAGTCGTGCTGCATTTGTTGATAAGCTATATGGCCGCCAATACGATGAGCTTGGCGCCATGCGCCCGGTTTGAAACTTAGTTTATAATTAGATATATTATTGTTAGGTGTCAGTATTCATTCATAGCTAAGTATAAGAAATTGCACATTTCATTTTAAAGTTTACACTTTGTCACGATTTTGATTTATTAACAGACGTTGAAATTATGTAACGGTCAATTTCACTTAAAAACAAAACAAAATGGCCCACGCCACTCTTTTTTCTTTCCTCTGCACCACCATGACCACCTGCGGGATTGAACCATGGGGTCCTTGTAGTACCATGGTGAAAGGAGCCTTTAATATCAATTATTAATTTTGAACATGAGTGGGAATGTGTGTCACCATAGTCATTTTCTAATTTTACAAATAAATAAATATATATATTTGGTATCAAGTACTATCAATTAATTCTGAAACAAGCTATTTAACTCAAGAACATGAAGGTTTTTAAAAGTTGGGTTTGTCGAATTTTAGTTACCACTTATCAAGTTAGAGACAAGTTCATTCTAAAAGTAACTTAATGGTTAGTTCACTTTGCATCTATAGTTTACCGCTGCGGGCTTTCGGATCTGAATTTTATTACCGTCTCGATCTTTTCGACCTTCTTTTTGTTTTGTTTCGCGTGCTTAATTTTCACGCGTCTCTTTTTTTTAGTTTTGCACTTGTATTTTGGAGTCACTTTTTACGTCAAGTAGTATTATTTGTAACATTGTTGTAGTTTCTTACCCGCCGATTTTATTTAACTAAATTTTTGCTGTTAAAAAGACATTTAATGTGGTTAACCGTGAAACAAAACATTACGTGTCAACATTTACATCACTTCTCTGTTGTCTTTGTAAATCTTCTTCCATAAGACTAAGGGATATACACCACTCTCTACCATTCTCCTCATTCCCCACGTTAGCGTCAAGTCAGCTTTCCCTCATCATTCTCCATCACCCTTTCACCAAGGAAATACACCACTCTCCATCATTCTTCACCATTCTCCATTTTTATATTTTTAAATTTATATAATATTCAAACATTAATAATTAAATTTAACTTAAAACATTAAAAATAACATTATAAAAAAAAACCTTAAACTAAAAAATATATCTAGTCTCCATAGTCCGGAAGAGACCTTATACGTTCGACCAAGTCCGAACATAACGCGTCATGTGTATCTTGATTTTCCAAAGCCAAACGATTATATTCTCTTTGTGTTTACTGGTTGATATGGGACGTTATCTTCATCCTCGTTGTACTCGCAAATCACACGTCCCCCGTCTTCAATTAGTGGCAGAGCCAGAAATTTTTTCTTATGGGTTCGCCACCATTTAAAGAATTGATTTATTACGATCCAACGTCAAAGTTTCCGGGTCGGACCGAGTCACAAAACATATATTTACTTGCGAAACATATAACCTTTTAACTCTAGAATTATTCTATCATAACTAAAACTCTAGAAACACAAAAAACAATTATTAGCTAATAACCTTAATCTGAACATTTTATCAATAACTTGGTTTGTTTATTTTTAACAAAGTAAATTTTCAATAATATGTCCTTAAATGATAAAAAATATTCTTTGATTATGTATCTTGTTAAAATGATAAAAAAAATAAAACTTAGAAATGGTTAAATAAATTAACAAATCTAATTAATTATGAAAAGTAAACGCCATTCCATTCCTCAATTATTTGTGAGAAATAATAATAAAAATTCTAGCGAAAATCACATAACATAATAACTATTCTAATTAAAAGAACTACCGTGTTAATATATGAAAAATAAAATCCTACAATATTAATCTGTTCTCTCTCAAAGTAAAAAAGTTAAATAAAAACAAAATTAAAAAACATTTAGTGCTAGTGAGTAGTGATGCAAAAAAGCCTACTTAACCTAAAATAATAAATTACCATTGATGTTACATTCCGTCCACCGGGAAATTTTCCGGCATTCTTTCTTCACTTTTCGTTTCTTGGTTAATGGGTTTGGTTACCAAAAATGAATGGGTTCATTCGTTAATACACTACTCTATGCTCTAAATAAAGCCAAAAATAGAATGGGTACGGACGAACCCGGAGCTGTATGGGTAGCTCTGCAATTGTCTTCAATAATTATGTTATGTAAAGTACATATTGGCATACGTCATCCGTCTAATTTTTTAGCGTCCATGCTCGTGTCAGGTTGGCCATTACGTGCCACTTTCTTTTTATGACACCGAAACATCTTTCAGTATTTTTTCTTGCCGCCTCTTGAGCTCCCTTTAATTTCTTTCGTTTTTCATCTTGTGGGCACGCGAAGGATTTCACAAACATGTACCACGACGGATATATTCCGTCAGCAAGATAATACCCGTGCTTGTATTCGATTCCTGAAACATAAAAACTTGAATCTGACATCGTACATTCTAGTATGTTATTGTAAATCCCTGACTAATCGAGTACCGTTAAATCATTATTTGTACCGGCAACACCAAAGAAGGCATGTCAAATCCATAAATCTTGTGCAACAACTGCTTGCAAGGATATAGTCGGGTGTGCATGATCACCTCGCAAGTATGCATTTGGGTAGTTTGCCCACTCTCAATGCATACAATCAATACTACTAAGCATCCCAGGAAATTCATGTTTTGTTTTATGGCATTCATATAATTTTTTATCAGTCCAAGTAGGGCAACATAAATATTTTTTCTATATAAGTTAATAATATTTTTGGTAAACTTATAAATACTATCGCGTACCGTTCTTTGGGACATTTGAAGATACTCGTCCAAAGCATCATGAACCGTGCCGTATGTCATATGCCAGATCGCTGCAGTACACTTTTGTAGTGGAGTAAAACCTCTTCTCCCTCTCGCATCCGAATGTAACTCAAACCATGGATCCGTTCTCACTATATCGCCGTCTATTCTTTAATATAGACGTTTACTCATTCGGAAGCGCCTCCTAAAATCTTCGCATGTGTAAGTTGTGTTTTCGGTAAAGTAGTCGGCTACCAAACGGTCGTGTGCGCCTTGACGATCTCGATTCAACCGAGCTTTTCTTGTGAGATGAGGCGATGTTTGGTCGTCACCAAATAAAACATGTTTGATCGTAAACTCCATTGCGTGTAGAAAAAATTAACATCGTCGGATGAAGAAGAATCATTCATTTTGATATGGTTTTGGTTAAAATATGTAGAAATAGTTTGAGAATGGTTGAAATGGTTTGAGATTGGTTGGAATGGTTTGAAATGGTTTTTAAAATATAACAAAATTATTTTTTTTTAATTGACCCGTTGCCCAACGGTCGAATGGGGCCCACCATCATCCTTCACTGCGCGGCTGACCGCCCTCGATGAGCTCAGGTCACGCGTGACCAGTAGGGGGGGGGGGGTGTCACAGCCCCCGACCCCTATACCCCAGGAGGGGAGCCGTGAACATTGATTAGTGGTATCAGTGTTTATTAAATTATTTTGCAGCGGAAAATTTTATCAGAACCGTAGTTAGGAAAATGATCAGAGTTATAAAAACACCATGATTATTATTAGGATAAAACAGGAATTTAATCCCTTTTGATACAAACATAACTTTTATAGGGTTAAACCCTTATTTACAAAACACGTTTCTTTATTCTGGTGACAAGCCACTTATTTAAGCTGGAAGCCTGCGGGAATCATTGCTTTGTCTCTAACAAGTCACCTAAAACATGTTTAAGATATTTGATCAGCAAAAAATACTGGCGAGTACATTAATTTGAAATTGACACAGTTTACAGTTACAACATTGATGGTTGGTTAATTTGTATGTGTTTTAGTTCATTTATTTATTAGTTTTAATCTTTTATTGTAGGAACTTTGGTACTTCATACGTGCTTTTGTATTTCAGGTCATTGATCGTTAAAGATGATAAATTGGAGACTTGTACGAGCATGGAATGATATCTCGGGAAGATCGGAGCCACTATACAAGTTGGTTGAAAGTAAGCTCCCAGAGCATGATGAGATAGTGTATGAAATTACGAGAACGTTGGCGAAAACGGCGAAGAAAACGAAGTTGAAACGAGAAAGATATGAAGAAAACAAGATTTTCGGAAAGTGTCCCACCGTAGCCCACGGTCAACCCAGCCCAAAATCGGACAGAAGCAACCGTACCGTGGCCTCTGACCCACGGTGAAACCACCATGACCCACGGTTGGACCGTGGGCCACGGTCCAGTATGGCCCGGCAGCCACCGTGACCCACGATAGAGACCGTGGGCCACGATCCGGAGTTCGTAACTGCATTTTTAAAAGGGTTTTTGGCTGCATTTTGACCTATCTTTCATTCCATCTCATTCTTGGCGGCTGAAGGAGATTAATAGCAGCTCTAGGAGGCGATTTCCACCACCATAGCTCGTGCCAAGACCCTACATATGATTCATATCATCCGTATTGAAGACCCAATGATGTCAAGGCTCGGCTAATCTCCTAGAATCGCACCCGGGATGTATAGTTTGTTACCTTTTACAGTTTTTCTCATGTGATTATGAATACTTGTGTATTGTTATTGATGATTGATATATGATTATTGATGTTTAGTATTTCTGTGTGTTCGGTCGGTTTAGGTTTACGTTGGTCTGAACGATCTGTTACCAGTTGCTAGATAATTAGTCATATAACTATTTGGTTAGATTGAATACGATAAAACGTACAATTACCCTTAACTGAGTCACACTGGCAAGGACTGTTTGATAGCAGTGCCGTGTGTGAAGTAATTGTTGACGTCTAAGGTTTGTCTGATTGATCAGCTTTCAGTTAATCGTTGATAATTAATCTGTTAGGTTGCATGAGATACTGTTGGTTGCTTACTTGAATTCCCGGTGTGATTTGCTTTGTAACTATTTACAACTCGTTTATTTGTTCGTTGCTTAGTTCTCTACTTTTACTAAAATTTCTTGTGTGATCAGCACTAAAATAACCAGTCACTTCATAATTAGAAATCTGTTACACGAATACATTGACCACATACTCCTTGTGATACGATACCCTACTTGCTCTAACTATTTAGAATAATTAGGTTTTTGATTGACTTAAACGACGGTCATCAAGCATTAAGATGTTTTTACATCTGCCTGCTTACAAATTACCGAAAGGTACTTGTCACTCGACCGTATATATGACTGTGGTCATATTACTTATTGGCTAACACTTGTCCAATAAGTAACGTGTAATTGCCCAGTAGGCAAGCCTTGTATACAAAACCCCACAATACCAGTAGTAACCATCCTGTAAGTCTACAGAGACTTAATCACTGTAATGTATTTAAAATACTTTAAAAATATATTTGAAAACATTTAGACCATTTGCCATGAGTTTTATAGGTTTTGAAATCATCATGACAATGTAGGAAAAATAGTTGTCTCACGCAAATGTGAGTGATACAAAAACTCGAATGTCTCACCTTGCAAGTTTACAATTAAAGAACACCTCCTGGTATTAAGCACCTAGGATAAACACAATGTAGTATAACTAGATTAGTATAAAACCAATAATCATAATTATAATCACGAGAGTAGAAACTTTACACGATGGCATAATGTCATACCTTAACAGGCAGAGCTTTCGGATTCGTGTATATTTCTTTCGATCAGATAGGGTATCGTTACGACTCGGTATTATACTCTTAATATATATATAATATGTGTGTGAATTTAGAGAGAAAAGAAAGATTTTTGAGCAAGAATGAACGTCCCATTCTTAACCTATTTATAACATATTTTGGACCCCATCGCGGTACGCGATGGCCATACACAACGGCCGTCGCGTATCGCGAAGAATCTCGTAGCTATGTTGAGTCAGCCCTAGGCCTGCTACGTAGCACGCCACGTGGCAGGCTACGTGTCACCTCCACGTCGCGGTACGCGATGGGTAATCTAAACCCGTCGCGTATCGCGATGGAAGGATTTTTTTATTTTATTTTATTTTATTAAAAATCTTAATTCCCAACAAAAATGTGCGAAGTGCAAAGTGCGCCATCAAAGCGTCACATTGCGCCCATCGCACTTTGCCCGTGCGCGTTTGGGTGCTTCGCACCCTCCGTTAGGACCACTGGGTGTGATATGTCTTATAAGAACATTAACTTAGGAATTTTCTTCCTTATAAAGTGCTCACTAGTTTTATTATCTAGCGATGTGGGACAAGAAACTTACATTCCTATTTATACTATGGTGGAAGCTTCTCCCTTTCTTTCTTCCACCAATGTGGGATGGAATTTTCTCATTTCATTTCTTACTTTTTACTTTAATTTATTATGATGCTTGTTATAGGGGGTGTTCCAGTGAGGCTGGTGAGGGGTGGGTTGCCATGTGGCTGTCACATATGACCAGTGGATGTTGCTATTGATGTATACCCCTTAGCCTAATGAAAAACATTATTGGTAAAATACTTGTTATCATTTATCACCACCAACCAACCGCCTATGCCAACGGGTTTTCATGTTGAGAAAATATTTATAAGAAAAAATAATAAATAGTTTTAAATCTTAAAAAAATTGAAAGAAAGAAAGATAAGTTGATGAATTAGTCCGTCTCAGATACGAAAACGCCAAAACAATAAAAGGGTTTATAACGGGGACTCATATTTAACTTTTTAGACTATACATAATGGTTAATGTAGAAGGGAATTATAAATGACACGACAATCTTACACATAAGTAGTAGAATTTTAATTAACCAACATTTTAATAAGAGATAAATGCAATTTGCACTACTATGATTGTAACATCGTGAAAATTTCGAGTTCAAAATGTCAACTTTCCAAAGTTAAGGGACTGAAATTGTCAATTTCCAAACCTTAGGGTTTAAAATGAAAATCTGATTTCTTGTCCTATCGCGATACGCGATGGACAAAAGAATAAGCCCATCGCGTACCGCGATGGAGCTTCTGTCACAATGTGACACGTGTGCCACGTGGCACACGGTGGCACCACCTGCTGCCACGTGTCACCACGTGGCAACACTGCCACCACGTGTCGCCACGTGGCGCGGCGCCTGCCACGTGTCGACACATGGCAGGTCTACCCTCTGCGTCATCAACCCTATATCGCGATACGCGATAGGTCAACCCAGAGACCCATCGCGTACCGCGATGGGATCCAAATTTTTGCCTATAAATAGCGGTCAAGGGCAGCTCATTTCTGCACACCAAATCTGCTCTCACTTCTCTCTAACATCTCTCTAAATCCTGACAATCATATACTCGATCCACCTCGATAAACGTGCTATAATTCCTCGTTAAACGTGTCCCGAACCTCGATTTCCGTGTCAACGTTTCCTCGAAGTTCATGCCACCCACCACCCACATACGATCAAAAAGACGTTATTGTAATGGCGAGGAGTCTCGAAGGACGTGCCGACGAGTGTTGAAGTTGGCATACCAAAAGTTGATCAAGAAGTAAAGCAGCGTCGGAGCGCTGCTCGATTTCCTAGGATTTCCAATAAGCCACTAAGGTTAGGCGAAACGACAATTCAATATAATGTAATATTATATTTAAGGCTTAAGCCTTAAGTCGAGATTATACTCGATGCCTCGATAAAAGAAATACAAACATAACAAAGAAAAGAATAAAGAAAAGTTGTGATAGATAAAATATATATTTGTGTTCAAGTATATATATTCTTTGTTATGAAATTATTATTTAAGTAATAAGAGTATTCTTAAATAATAAAAGAAAAGATTACGTTTCTTAGAGAAGAAGAAACGTCGGGTTTCTATATAAACTAAAGGTTTATAATTTTCTTTTAAACTAAAGGTTTTCAAGTAATAAGAGTATTCTTAAATAATAAAAGAAAAGATTACGTTTCTTAGAGAAGAAGAAACGTCGGGTTTCTATATAAACTAAAGGTTTATAATTTACTTTTAAACTAAAGGTTTTCAAGTAAAAGAGATATATGAACTAAAGGTTCATCAAGGTATAAAACAAGACTAAAGGTCTTAAGCCGGATCGTGTATCCGACTAACAAATATTTATACTCGTTCTATAGGTGCGAGATAAAGAAGGGAAAGACCCTTGGACGGTGAGTGAAGCCGATCCTAAAGTGATAAGGTGAATACGCCCCCAAACTTTTAAACTTGTTTTCAAATAAGTGAAACTTGTTATATGAAATTGTTTACAAGGAACTATGTGTTCCTAAAACCGTTATAACTAAGGGTATGAACCTAGCCCTTAGGCTGTGGTATACGTATGTCTGGATCCTTACATAGGTGGTACTATGCGATGAATAGGCACATCGCCCCACCCTTGGTCGTAGGACGCTCTCCTGCAGGGAGTACGACCGTTGTGTATATTTACGAGTACTTAACTAAGTCGAACGCTGCGATGTTTGCTGAGGTGACCTAGAGTAGAGGCTCTAGTTTATAATGTGTTTGACTTTGTTATTCCTATGCCACGATGGGCCGAGGCAGGCGTAGTCTCGAGGGGTAATAAAGTAAAAAAAATATTTTGCGTCAGCATGTTCACCAGCATCATTGCTTACGTATTTTCTTACATTTTGCAGGTGAACAAGTTTAGCGCTTGGAGTGTCGAAGGCTACTTATATATCCGATGGCTCGGATTTCTTTTGTAAACTTAATATGGTGGTTTGTAAATATAAACAAAGTAAATGTTTTGTTAACTTAAACGGGTATTTTATAATCCCGTCTTTGGAATATATGTAAATATTATATTTCGATCCTTAAAGTTTTATAAGTCTTCCGCAAACTAACGCAACTCCGATTTATTTACAATTATGGTACCAACTATGGGTCACATTTCTAGGCCTAAGATGGAGGTGTGACAATGATCAACACCAAAACGTAGTTTGCGACCCTACTTTTGAATCTAGCTACTTGAGCCTCCAACGTGGTAACTCTCGTGCGCTAGGAACCCATATTAAAAAAAATACATGAAACATCATTAAAAATGCATAACTAAACTACGATATATTGAAAGTTGTTCTCTACGATTTTTCATTTTTTGAATTCTAACTATAACTCATATAGTTTAATGATCCTAAGCAAGTTTTTCTTAATAAAACAAATACCACTATTATTTAAATTGGGTATTAAATTAAAATTGAATTAGGCATTGGACTGAAAAATTGGGTAGAGCTTGATTGAGTTGGGTATTGGGTTTAAATTTAGGTATAAAATTCAAATTTTAAAAGTTATCATTTTAGTTTTTATTAGGGTTGGCCTTGAACTTACTTCACGTCGTTTTCTAAATTCCATAGGAGCCGATGTCAAAATATCACAGGGTCGGTCAGGATTTTCGTGCTATAATAGCACTAAAAAAAAGTTTCATAGGGGCGGCGGACGCCCTACTCCAAGGGGCCAACGGTTAACACCTTGATGAAGAGAGAGTTAGCACCCACGGAGTGGTTTTGGGTCCGCCAATGGTGAGGTGGGCACCCTTTGACGTTCCAAACCCCAATCATTACACATAGTCAAAGCAATATAGAAGAGAAAATGGTTTAAATCAGTGCAACTAACTCTTTTGTGCACACACCGTGGTCCGTGGGTGTAATGTAATGTGACTACACCAAACCTTACCAAACCTCTTCTTTTCTAAACCAGAATTACAAGCAACTTTATTTCTATAAAAACGAAGTCATCATATACCAAAATCGATCAACATTTTAATCACTTTTTTTGTTTGTTCCTTGTGGATTTAATCAACCAACATGGGCGTAGCCAGCCTTAGGGGAATGGGTTCGGCCGAACCCGTACAAAATTTTTTTTTAATGTTATATATTAATGCATTTTGACATCGAACCCGTAGAAATTTCAACATCGAACCCGTAGAAAACCCAAATATAAGTGGTAAACAGTCGGTCTTTTGTCCCTAAAAAATTTTCGAACCCGTAGGAATAAATTTCTGGCTACGCCACTGTCAACCAACATGTTTAGCATAAGAGTTAAGGCGGGAATGGGCACTCATGGTATTACCCATGCACCGCTCAATCCTATACTGCCAACTCAATTTTCCCCTCGAGTACTCGCAAAACACAAATCACTGACAATATCTACCCATAAGTACCCTCGAACATTTTATTTGTTTTTTAGTTCTCCAAGTTCAATAAATGTAAAATAAGAATCAATTATGTGACAAATCTTTGCCATTATATGAAACCATGCACCATAATCACATGAGGTGGATACGGTGTTGCCATATGATTTGAAAGCTATGCACCCTACTCATATTGATGTCATGTCCTTTATAATATTTGGTAAGTTTTATAATATTTGGTAAGTGTAAATAATGAATTTAATCATCTACTTGTGTAGTCTTGTAGAAGTTAAGTTTTTGATCTTTTTTTTCACATTGCAACAGAAATTTGGTCACTTCGTCGGTGAATTAACTTTTGTCGTTAATTAGTTATTTGTAAGGTTTCGGGTCGGTATCGAGTATCATAGTGGTTGGAAGGGGTGGACGGTGATGGTGGTAGGCTACTGGTGACAATCAATGTAGTAGATGGGGACTATGAAGACGTATTGAGTGTTAACTAAGCAAATATCAATAAATTATTACAAAAGTCTAAATGCAATTAAAAAAAACAAAACAGTTAGGGTCTGTTTGGTATGGGGTAATGGAATGAGTGATGGAATGAAGTAAGCAAGGGAATGGAATGGACGAAGTAATGGAATGGATCATAACCATTCCATTAACATGTTTGGTTACCATGTAGGAATGACATGAATTATTAGTTTTTATTTTTGGGTAAACTAGAAAAGCCAGAATAAAATAAAATGGTAGTGAGTGGTGGAGGGATGGTGGTGGTGGGCGACGAGCAACAATAGTGGTGGTGGGTGGTGGCAGGTGGTGGTGTTAGTGGGCGGTGGTGCGGTGGTAAGCGGCGGGTGATGGTGGTACTGTCTGGGAGCGATGGTTGGAGATTGCAGTGGTGGGCAGCGATGGTAGGTGGTGGTGGGTGGTTGGTGGCGGCAGCAAAGGTGGGTGGTAGTGGCGGCGGGCGGCGAAGGCGGGTAATGATGGTGGTGGCGCCGGCGGCAGAGGCGGGTAATGATGGTGGTGGCGGTGGGCGGCAGAAGCAGGTGTTGGTAGCGACGGGCGGCGGATGGCAGAGGCGGGTGGTGGTGGCGGACGGCGGAGGCGGTGGGGGAGGGTGGTGGTGAGAGGGCAATGGGTAGTAGTGATGTGAGGTGGTGGAGGTGATATAGTGTGAAAGAGGGATGTAATGAAAAAAAAAACAAGGGTGGTGGATGGAATGAATTTGGGGTGTTTTGAAGGGAATGAAATAGACATGGTAATGAATGATTTCATTCCATTGACCAACCAAACACACCTTTTTTCATTCCATCATAATGGTCCATTCCATTCCGTCTCTCATTCATGCATACCAAACGCTACCTTATATTCTCACGTGAAAGAAATATGAGAAGTTTAACGTCTAAAATAAACTAGGATTAAATTCTTATAATATGGCAAACGATCAAACCATATATCTAACTTAATAAAAGAAATGATCAAATTTGTAATTTCAGCTTATTGAAGAATCCTTCAAAGAATTAACTGATCTTATACAAACAAGTACAGTTTTAATGCTTAAGTTTAAAAACAATATCATAGACAATTAAGGCTAAGGGTAATGGGGATTGGTTGAGCCCCAGGTGAGCCAAGCAAAATCTGACACGTAGGCGATGATATGACCATGGATCAAGCCCCTCAACCAAGCCCCAAAGGGTGTAGAGGTCCAGGTGATCAGAGGTTTGATCCAGTTTTTTTATTTATTTAATTATTTTAATTAATACATTAAATAATAATGTAAAACATTACGTTGATACTAGTCTAATACAAGATCACCGGGTCTTCTATCCCACAAATGCTCGACCAACTCATGCCGAACGTTGCCATGTAACTCACGGCTCTTGATGATATTTATGTTGGCGAGTCGTTGTTCATTGGTGATCGTCGATTCTTGTCTTGGAATATCCCCTTGGTTGTATTGACAAATAGCTTTACCCACGTCTTCTAGTATCATGTTATGTAGGATTATACACGTGATGACGACTTCCGTTATCTTCTCCCTTGTCCAAAATCTTATTGGATTCGCCAACATTGCCCATCTTTTCTTTAGGACTCCAAACGCCCTTTCAATATCTTTCCTTGCCGATTCTTGTTTCTTCGTGAAGTATTTTCGTTTGTCAGAACTGGAGCCGCGTAAGCTTGAACAAGTATCCCCCATTCGTTGTAAATACCATCAACGAGATAGTACCCGTACTTGAAATGTTCTCCATTTGCAAAAAAAAAAAAACTTGAGGGGGTTCTACCCCGTCGATAAGGTCATCGATTATCGGTGCTGTTCGATAACATTGAGGTCATTATTAGACCCGGCAACCCCAAAGAACGCATACCAAATCCAAAGATCATGTGACGCCGCCGCCTCAAGTACAGTAGTAGGGCTGGGGTGATCACCTCGATGGAATTGACCTCGCCAAGCAGTAGGACACATAGCCCAATCAACATGCATACAATCAAGGCTACCGAGCATCCCGGGGAAACCATGCTTTTCACCGTGCACCTCGTATATGCGTTGGATATCATACATTGTTGGTCTACGTAAGTATCTCCGCTTGTATAGCGATATGACCCATAAATATAATTATTAAAGTTATATAAGTTATGTAAATATTTGAAAAATATATAAACAAACGTAAAAAAAGTATATACCTCTACAAAAGTGGTTAAGCGCATCGCGTCCGGTCTTTTTAGCCATTTGTAGATACTCGTCCAACATGTCCGATCCAACGCCATACGCTAGTTGCCGAAGAGCGGCGGTAATTTTTTGAGTAGCCGTGAACTCGGGCTTACCTCTAGCGTCATCCCTTTGTTGAAAATACTCAAAGTGCTTCGGCAAGTCATTTGCTAGACGCATGAATAATCGTCTAGTCATTCGAAAACGGGTTCTAAAACTATCCTCACCATATGTGGGATTGGGACTAAAATAGTGACGTATCAAAGTTTCGTTAGCGGTCTTTCGATCACGAATACGCGGTTGGCGGAACAATGGGGCTCGGGGGCGATTTTGATCTCTCAAAAAGCTTACCGTCGTTTGAACCGCTTGACAAATGAGTTCGTCTTCTTCGGTAGAATAAGAAGACGAAGACGATGACGATGATGACGACGATGCCATTTATAAATATATAAATAGAAGTTTTGATAGAGAGAATGTATGGTTTGAGTTTTATAGAAAGTGTGGATTTGTATTTATAGGTAAAAAAATTAAATATTTATGACTGGCCAATGGTAAGGTTGACCAGTCAACTCACCTCCAACGGCTATATTGCCCCGCGACCAGAGCCACGTCGGCCGGCCGTACCCGCCTTCACTTGAGGGATGTAGCGGTGTTCGCGAGCCACGTAGGCGGCCGCGCCCACCCCTCACCCCCACTACCCTCAGTCTAACAAACTAAACTACAGAAACAAATACAAGTTGAATATCTAATAATAGAAATATATGATCATTAGACTATATACAACTACACACCCACAACTCTAGACGAACTTAATAGGAGTGATATCACTTTATTTCTTTTTTCGAACAATTAACTAATTAATATGACGTGGCTAGGTCTTTTTGAAATGCACCGAACCCTTCCACTCCCGCCCCATATTGCGTCCGCAAGTTGGCTAATTTGCTACATAGGGCAAGTTAAAATGGATATGTAACTTTTGATCGTCTAAAATTAATTACATGCATGTAAAGTATTAATAAAGTTTGTGTAACAGGGCGGACCATGTTACAAACAGGCTTCTCAAACCCAAATCCCTTTATCTAGATACTAGAGCTAGTTTTGGTTGACAATCTTTTTCATGAAGCAAGTTGGGCTCCAATAATTCACACACCGGTCTATTTATCTAATAGGAAAAGTTAGTAGAATAATAATGAAGTTTTACCACTATTCTAATTAGGTTACTCATTTTATTTTATTTTTAAATCCCGATTAGGTTACTTGGTTTCACCTGGTAGTCTAATACTATGTGTTTTACTGGTTTACTAGGTCATTATACGTACATAACATTCCAAATATAAAGATGAGTTCCTTGGTTTATCTTTTCTCTAAATTATCTTATTATTAAATCATTAAAAAGTAAAAGTCTTCAATTATATCTCATAAAAATATTAAAATTAAAAAAAGATACCAATTACATACTAACATATTTAGAAAAAGACAAAAAAAAAAATAGTAGTAAGCATTATATAAAGTTACCTATTGATAGAAATGGTGATTGCAAGTAACCTTTAGTTAATTTGTTACCTAGCGCACATGCCTTTGGTAGCAATAACAAAGTTCGCTTTTGACTAAATATAGTAATATTGTTGTGCAAGTGACTTGAGTTCATGAAATAATAAAAGAAAAATACAAAAATCCATATCGAAGTTCGAAAAATCAGGCACTGTTTTATATTTGCCCTACTCGGGTCTCGAAGAAGTAACACTGATGAAGTAGATAAGTGAAAACTCATACTCATTCTATCATCTCTTTTTTGATGTATCATAAGTTTAAATAGTAATTTCTTTGGGTTTTCATTGTTTAGTTACTATTTATAGTTAGACCTAATATAACTATTCGCTTTTAAAAAAGAAGACTAACAAGTTACAATATTGACCCCAAACTGTTATAAAAGGAGTAACTATTACTTAATAGTTTAATTAGTTTTGTAATAACATTTAACTCGCACATGTTCTAAACCTACTAATAAGTTTACCTCAACAATTGGGGTGAGACTAAAAACTCTGACCTACTTGGTGAGCAAATACCTTGCTACACAAGAAGATGCCACTAGTCTAGAAGTGCTTTAGCACTATTTTGTTGGATAAGAATTGATTAGGAGACTTGATTTAATAATCTAACAACAAACCCGAAAAAAGACAATTAACAAAACTAAACTAAAAGGAAGTATGTAAGCGAATAAAGATTGTTAGAATATGTGTAAAATTTTATTAAACAGATTATGAAGTTTTGGTTGATATATCATGTTTGTCAATAAATCTTTTTATATTCTGCCTCTCGACAACATGTTTGCAACACCAAAGTCCAAGATTAATACCACAACGGGCCACAAAGTCCAACCTTGATAACACCATACTATAAAGTCTGAATAATGCTATACCGAAATTAGAGTCCATGCCATCTAACACCTAATTGATCGGACACACAAATGCTACACATACAAACCCGCGTCCTAGTAAATGCGCAATAGCATATCCCTAATTGATGACAAAAAGGATTTTTGAGATAAAACAAACGGGACGCTGAGATTGGAATGAAAACCGTAACAAGATATTTTGTATGATGATCTATATCCCTCTCCAGATAAATGCACTACAATAATGATACTAACACGTAAAAGACAAATACAATGATTTGCTAGTTTACTACTTGTTTTGGTCAAAAATCAACTAAGGATTATGTAACCAAATCTGTAATTGTGAGGTATAGTGCTATGATAACAATAATGATTGTGTAAACGAAATAAGGATGAACACCGTGCTTGTTGCGAGAAAAAACCCCTTGATCTATGATAGATGATCCTTGCGTGAAAAAATCCCTTGCTCAGGAGGTATCCAATTTCCCTCCTTAAGCCAATACAATCATCAGTCAAATGACCGAAGTCCTCATGGAATGCACACCATTTGGACTTGTCTTTGAAGAACGTTGTTTTCTCGTTCTTTCGAGGCCACGTTGCCTTCTCACCTAGATCCGTCATGGCACAAATCAAACCATGAGTATCCACTGAGAAGCAGTATTCTGAGATGATCGGATAGTCTTCATCGTCATCTCCTTCTTCAACTGCTCAGACGTTCTGATTGTTGAATTTGGAGTACGGCTTCGAGTTGTTGTTTTTGTATGAGGATCCTTTATTTTTGTCAGGGGATTCTTGCTTCGTTTGAGCCCCTAATCGTTATTGGATCCTTTTGTCATCTTCTAGTCGTATGAACCTCAAGGTTCTGTTCCTTACTTCATCTAAAGACCTGCAAGGAGTAATCACAAGATCATCATAAAAGGGGGGAGCTCCTCTGAACTCCCATCTTGAATGCTTCAACAGCGGTAGCCATATCAAGATTGGGGATTTCCAGGGCTTCCGTGCCGAACCTTGTAACGAAATCCCTAAGGGATTCATCATAAGGCTGGACAACTCGGTATAAATCACTAGTTAACTTTTCAAATTTCCTACTACAAGAAAATTGACTATTGAATAAGTTAACTAAATGAGAAAATGAAGTAACAGAGTAAGGAGGGAGACTTAGCAGCCACTTGAGTGCAGATCCTGTCAGTGTGGATCCAAAACCCTTGCATAGACAAGCCTCCTTAAGTTTTTCAGGGATTGGATTGATCTCCATCCTCTCCCTGTATTGAGCCACGTGTTCTTCGGGATCAGTTGTTCCATCATACGTCTTCATGTTGGGAGTAATCTTTTTGGGATTTCAGCATCACAGATTGATGGAGCGAATCTGGACAACTTGTGGCTCCCTTCTGGAATCTCAGGAATCGGTCGAACCACTCCTGGTACCCTGAATATCATGTCCTTAAGCTTTTGCAGTTCCTTAGCCATAGCTTGGTTAATGCCTGCATCTTGCATAGAACCACGATTAGCATCTAGGGATATAGGATCATATAAGTTACCTCTTTGTTACGTGAATGTCGGCATCCCAGAACAATAGCTGTGGTAGGAAACGTCTGCTATAGAAGTTGATCCACTAGAAGCTATAGTCTACATGGGGATTATATCTCCTTCATGGACCTCGGAGGACCGTTGATGTTGAACTTCAAAGGATCCTTGATTCTGGAAGAAAGATCCTTGAGGCTGGGAACTATAGAATCCTTGGTGACACACCCCAGAGGATCCTGGTTGAAGGATCGATGATCCTCTCTGTAACGTAGAGGATCCTTAGACATGCTGACCCATCAATCATGGATTAAGGATGGATGATCGTGGATGGAAGATCGAGGATCCTTGAGTTTGTTGACCCATGGATCCCTGTTGAAGGATAGATGATACTTGTTGAAAGATCGAGGATCCTTGAATCTGTTGACCCACGGACCTCGGATCTATGATAGATGATCCTTGCGTGAACTGTGCCAGGGATCCTGGAGTGGTGAAATCCATCATCCTAGGCACCAAGGGAGTCTGATCCTCTGCTGGCCTCTTAATCCTCTTGAGGTCTTCTATCTCCCAAAGGATTCTCTGATTAGTCTTGTTTTGTTGCTCCATGTTTGATTTAACCTGTGAAAACATAGTAGAAACATCATTGTTAGTATTAACCACCGAAGTGGCAACAGTGGTTTTCGAGCTCTGGAAGACTGGTAGTTGAGTCTTGTTTTCAGCAGCAGCAGCCCATGGTGCTCCCGTGATTGGAGGAGGCATCGGCGACAAAGTTCTTGATGAGAGAGGGACCGAAGATGACATGGTTGATGAAGAAGATGACATGGTTGATGAAGCAGAGGTCGATTGAGAGGCCATTGATGGTGATATGGGTATTAAAGGTTGAGTATTGATAAGGTATTTTCTGGATTATAACACCAATTTTCCCACGGTGGGCGCAAAATTGTTTTGGTCAGAAATCAACTAAGGATTATGTAACCAAATCCGTAATTGTGAGGTATAGTGCTATGATAACAATAATGATTGTGTAAACGAAATAAGGATGAACACCGTGATTTGTTGCGAGGAAAAACCCCTTGATCTTGATTAGATCAAAGGAAAAAAAACCTCGGGTGATGACAAATCGTCTATCACCACTTTATTAATATGAAAATCGGGTTACAAATGTTTTGGAGATTACGATCAGTAGTACAAACGAATGCTAGTGTGTGTTGCTAGAGATAATTGTAAGCTCTGCTAAAGTGTGTGTGAATACAAGTGTCTCCTAACTGATCAATTATCTCGATTATAAAAGGAAAATAACAACTAACAATATTCCCTAATAATCCGCCACTCTTCCACAACTCCTTCAACGTTCTTTGACCATGTGCCGGGAGCTTCCAGTAGCAAACTATGAGGTAGACTTAGTCATAGAGTCGTTATACCTAGCTAACACATCACCATTCAAACACAATTATTAGTAAACATATATTACCGAGGATCCCTGATCCTTTATAAACTGAGACATATCTCAAGGATAATCTATCCATACGATATTCAAGAATAATGGATTCTCAACATAAAATTCATGCCTTAACACTACTGTTGCTAACTGCTCTCATCAAACACTCCTTACTAAAATATATTTTTCATCACGCTGAAGTCAAGATGTAAGCATAAACAACTGTGAGACGAGACTAACAACGTTGTCTTTGCTTTCCATATATTAATATAAGATCAGAATGTCCCATACTATATTACATTGACGCTAAAAGCAATATGGCATGTGGCGTCATTTGTTAGACCTACTTTACGGAAAATTAACTCAAACAAAAATCGCCATAAACTTGATATTGTGAATTTCAACCTTCATTCTAAACATCTTGATGAACCACAATGTTAGTCCTACACAACCTTTTCAAGAAGTAGCAACGCTAGTCTTCTGTTGGAAATCAAGCCCAAAACCAAACACAACCACAATTTTTGAACAATCTTGTTCAAATTTTTTATATGTATTTGCAACTTGAAAACTTTAATTCTTTATGTTTTTGCCATACTACTTTCTCACATGTGCATTTTTTTCCATCAATTCTAAGTTTCGCATACACATGTTTTAGCCGACCAACTTTTGTTTCACACGTTTTGCATATATACATTTCGGCCCCTTAATTGTAAATTTTGCATATACATTTTTCACCCTTCAATTGTTTCTTAACATATTTATTTTTTAGCCCCTTAACTTTATGTTTTGCATATATATGTTTCTAGCCCATCAATTTCTTTTTTCACAAGTGTTGCATGTAGGGATGAGCATTTTCTCCCCCCGTACTTGTTCAGTACCCGTACCTGTACCCATACATGTCTATTGGGTATGGGTATGGGTACCTAGATTTACTGATTATAGGTACGGGTACTTTCAGGTATAGGTACGGGTATTACGGGTACTGGTACTCGTTTAGAATATGTAGGGGCTTTTATTAGGTTTCCAGCATTCATAACTTAACTTTCAAGCGGGATTTTCAAAACATTATATATATATATATATATATATATATATATATATATATATATATATATATATATATATATATATTAGTTGAATAACTTCATTCTCAATCTATATGTGTGTATTCATATATTGTGTATTCGTATATTTTTATTTCATGTATGTGTAATTGTGTATATCATATATAACATGTATTAATTTTCTCTCTTGTTTTTCTATAGAAATTAAGAAAACAATAACAAGGAAAAGGAAAAGCGAATGGATTTTATATTGTGGTTGATTTGTTTCATTTTTAGTTTTGGTATTATGTTTTGGCTGCGGTATTATGGTTCTCGTTATGGTATTACGGTTTTGGTATCATAGATAATTGATTGTCGGTATCGTATCGTTACCTAGTTTAGTGAAGATTTTAAAAAAAAGAACAAAGGGGTACCAAAGGGAGTACCGTACCCAAAGTCCCATACCTGTACCTGTACCCGTACCCAAAGTCCCATACCTGTACCTGTACCCGTACCCGTACCCGTACCATATAATTTGGGTATGGGTATGGGTACCAAGATTTACTGATTTAAGGTACGGGTACTTTTGGGTACATGTACGGGTAAAGGTACAGGTATGGTTCCGATCTCATCCCTTTGCATGCATATGTTTTCGACCCCTTAACTTTAAGTTTCATATATATATGTTTTTGGCCCCTTAACTTTTGTTTCACTTATTTAGTTTTTAGCCCCTCAACTTTGGTAATGAAACTTTTGCCATCTTTATTTACATCTTTACTTTCTGGTCCTTTAACTTTGGGAATGGAAATTTTTCCATAAAACTTTTACTGCAACAATATAACTAATACCAACCGACTTCACGCAGTGTATTCACTACAATGCATGTTAGCTTTCGAACAGGTAATGCATTTAACCAGCTTCGCCGCAACATGCATAAACAATTCTTTAACAAGCGAATCAAATTAAAAATCTGTCTAGATTTTGGTTGCTATCATTTTCCATGTTCTTTTTTCTTGTTGCGATTCCAAATTAGTCGAACATATGCCATGGTCTCTCGTATCTAAGGAAATGTCAGTGTGTCATACTTTTCTTTTGATGAGGAGCAAACTGCTATGGCCAAAATCATAACAACTTGTGCAAGGGATGGTTCAAACTTGAGTCATTGTAGGGTGAGAAAGAAGAAATAAATTAGTCTATGTAGCTATATGCACGGTATTCATAGGATAATAATTAATATGCACAATCAACTCCCATTGTCAAAGGAATAAGTGATGCATTGAACATACTCCTTCTCGCAGGGAAAGGAAGCGCCATATATGGTTGATGTTACCAAGAAACTGCAGCCTGCAAAGGTTCAAGGATGGAGACATACAAATTACAAAGTAATATTCCTGATTGATTTCATGTAGATAGAAAAGTGCAGTGGACAAGAACAGTGAAACACCTCTACATCCCCTTTTAGCACTTTAGCCAAATCGGCAGAACAAGCTTAACCATTCTTTAGTACCAAAAATAAACATTTCTACAGGTAAAAACAATGTAACTATCAGTTATTCTTAATCTATAACATGTTAAGTTTAGTTTACATTAGTAACACTTGACCACAAAGTATCCAACCTAATAGCTCAAGAACGAATTGATATAACTCACCGAAACATAAAACACACAAAACGAATACCGAATAACTCTCAATATATTATATAGATGAAATATAACTCAAATACCCCTATTACACATAAATCGTGTTTCTAGTGATGAACCCTAACTCGGTTGCATCTCATGTGTTGTAGAATGTCTAACTATAACTCGGCTTATATATACTAACACTATCTTTTTAGGCAATACATTAGAAGTTATAATTACAAAACAATTATGAAACGTATTGTAATTAGAAAACATAATCAACGATGATCGTTTTATCAATGCTTATCTCTTAAGTTTAACGACTTGTGACTTGGAGTCTTAAATTACCAACTATAACAATGGACTATAAAAGTATTCGATAATGCAAAACGGACTCAAAAGTTTGGGGCGAAAAGTACAGATAGTTTATTAATATGTTTTTGTTTTCACTTAGGCATAGAAAGTTGTTGCCCAACTATAATGCCCCTTCTTAGTTACTCATAACAGTATCAAAGGAGTAGTACTCTTGCGATACTCTGATGACTTTCTCTAGGGAAAGCTGTCGGTTGGAGTTTCCTTTGCGACAAATTTTTATGCATGAGCCAACTAGAGGTTTTACCACAATTGACCTTTATTAATTGAAGTTATATTAACTACACATGTTTCAAAAATAACTTTTTTAAATAATAATAAAATTGAGGGGTTAAAATACTTTGATATCTGATGACATGGTAAAGGTGTTCTACCTGGATAGACTTCCAATATAGGAAGTTGGAACTTCTTTAATTTTCACAATTCTCAGACATAACTTCTAATTCCAATTAACTGTACTATTGTGCGAACCGAAGGAGTAGGATAGATCAAAATAATCTTAGGCATACATTACTTCTTATGGTATATGGAATGCTACTTGGAAATGACTTACTTGAGGGAGTTGGTAAATGCACATAAAATTTTTCTTTCTAGCGTGTTGTTTCTTGAAGTAGATACAACACATCCAACTATCCAAGACACCAGTGGCGAAGCATGGACGTGTTTTTCGAGAGGAGGGGTGGGGGCGAACTCAAAATGTATTTAAAAAATCATAAACAAGGGGAGGGGGGGGGGGGGGTGGGTTCAAAATTTGGGCAAAAAATGTTAAATTTACACTATGTATACAAATTGTGGGACGAAAAAAGGGTCAATTTACACTATTGTGCAAAACAAATAGTGAGGACCAGGGTGTCACACCCCGACCAAAGGCGGCGGAACATGCCGGGGTGAAACGATTGCTAATAAGCGCATGACACTATTTAAAGCGACAATATTTAACAAAATCTCATTTCACATCATCGAAAATGTCACATAACAATATTCATAAGTCAAAATACAACAACATATAACAAAATATAGCAAATCAAATATTGTTTATTTTTGCTAATATCCTAGAGGTATTTGTGACATTTTCTTCTCTAAACTCCATAATCAACATAGATGCAAACCTGTAACATTTCATAAAATAAAGTTTATCAACACAAAGGTTGGTGAGCAATTCATAAGTTTGAACATATAAGTATATAATAAGAAAAGCCACAAAACTTGTATACGAAACAATAAATAAAAGCAATAACTTGAATAAATAGATAAAATCGCTAATAGAATTACGGTAGCGACACCTTGCTATGAGGGATGCCAAATAGCCTAGGATTTTATAGTTATCGTTAATTGCATTACGTTAACGACACCTTGCTATAAGGGGATACCAAATAGTCTAGGTTTTATAGATCAACCAACCAAAAGCGATAAACATATAGGCATATAATCATAGAACATCAAATCGAGCATTTATTTAAGTAAGGCATACAATAACGTTTGTGGTTTAAGACCCAAGTATGAAAAAATTAGTTTAGATAAGATGAAATGTCACCCCTAAAACAAAAGATTGAAAATGGGGTATGAAAGTACTCACGTTCAAGTAATAGACTTGAAAGATGATAATTTGGAGATTTGCCGGAACGACGAGTTTAACGTATGAAGCCTAAATAAAAGAAAGTCTTGGATTTATAGAGGTTGTCTTGAAGATCTATAAATAAAATAATTGTTGCGAATAGTAAACAATTAAAGTTCAAGGTTTGAAATGTAACTATTTAAGAATTTATAATAATAACCCTTTAAAATGTAAGTTTGCTCGAAACCGGGTTAAAATATCTAACCTTAATATTTACTTAACCTATGTTAAGTAACAAGGTGGAAAAATGCAAAGATGCAAGTTCCTTTGGGATAAAGATACTAAAACGGGTCTTTAACGAGTGTTCGGGTTGCTGGTTCGGGTCTTGGTATTTGGTCAAACCCAAAGTCAACTTTCCAAAATAATGAATGTTATGAGATAACTCAAAAAAACTTAATAAGATTTAACCAAGTATGTAGTTCTATTGTTTTAGAACTAACAACGCATGTTAAGCGAGTGTTCGGTTTTGTCGGTCCAAACTATGTTATGAGATCAAGTTGGATCCAACATTTCCAAGTACTTAAGAAAATCATAAAAATCAGTTTGTAAACTATTTTTAAATAAATATACAAGTCTTGATAGCTAAAAACACAATTGTGTGTCTTAAGCGGGTAAAAATCGGATTGGTTTGGTTTCCATCTCACAACAAGTTCATAGATGGTTTCCACATGCCCAAATATCATAGATCTTGTATAATAATGTACAAATGAAAATACTTAAGTTTTACAACCAAAAAGTTAACAACAAGTCTTTTAAACAAAAGTTAGGTTTGGTTCGGTTTCCATCTCACAACGAGTTCATAGATGGTCTCCACATACCCAAGACTTATAAATATGACAAACAAACTAAAATGAGCAGAAGTTAAGCAAGATTTATATGTATAAACAAGTTATATAGATATATATATATATCAAGGACACGAAGTCCTCCATGAAGCCTTAAACCTCACCGACCGGAATCGGAGAAGTTACTACCAAAGGTAACAAGGGGTATTATATGATATATATGTTGTGCCACCATAAACAAGTATTAATAATACTACATATGCTAATTAGAATGAAAGATTAAACTCAGTCTGACTTTTGGAAGTCAAACCTTCAAGAACACATAAATAACAACCTTGAATCTATGGAGAATTAAGAGAGAATTTGGAGTGAGAGAAAGTGTAAAAATGAATGAGATGGGTGTGTATATATAGGGTATGGGTTAAGGCTTCTTTTCAAGGTTCTCTTTAATGTTTGCATGAAAATAGATTGGTTAAACAAACAAGCTAAGCACAAAACAACAAGAAAATCCGAAAATAATGTGTAGACACCAGGAGGCGCCGTGCAAACTCATTCTTGCCCCTGGCCATGCGGTACGGCATGCCCAGAGGAGGTGGGGGGGGGGGGGTGCTGGCCCAGCTCATCTAGTGTGGTTCGTTTCGCGTCCGGAAGTTCGTTTTTGATGGATTTTGATCGTTTTAAAGCCGTTTTTGAATCCGTAAAAGGGGTTTTTCAAATTGAACAAATGGGAATGATTTGGTAACATAAAAATCCAATATTTTATATATCATGAGTTTCGGTTTACAAAATGGGTCGGTTTACAATATAAAACAATACAAATACGAATGCAATCGAGACCCGAATTTGACGAATGTCACAGTATCCCCTACTTTAGGAAATTTCATCCCGAAATTAAGATGAAGATGATGATGCAAACAGATGTGGATACTTCTCTTTCATTGCGTCTTCTCGTTCCCAAGTGAATTCCGCGCCACGCCGTGATTCCCATCGAACTTTGACTAACCGAATACGACTGTTTTCTTCTCGTTGCGATCCATGATCTCCACGGGTCGTTAAACAATGATCATTGACTCATCGATATGTACTTCTTCGAGAGGTATATGGAGATTTCCCTCGGCTAAGAACTTTTTTAGATTCGAAACATGAAATGTCTGATGAATGCCGGCAAGTTCTTGCGGTAATTCGAGTCGATAAGTTACTTTCCCAACGCGTTTGAGGATTTTGAAAGGACCAACAAAATGAGGAGCTAGCTTACCCTTCTTTCCGAAACGGTCTACCCCCTCCAAGGAGATAATTTTAGAAGGACAAGATCGCCAACATTAAATTCGATCGGTTTTTCGCCGTTTGTCGGCGTAACTCTTTTGGCGACTTCTAGCGGCTAGGAGGTTCTTATGGATTTGATCGATCACATCGGTAGCTTCTTGGACCATTTCGGGTCCCGTGATTGAGCTTCACCGTTTTGTTACATTTAATCGGAGTTCGACATTTACGACCATAAAGAGCTTAAAAATGAGTCATATCAATGCTAGAATGATAGCTATTGTTATAGGAAAATCGATGAACGGAATGTGAGAATCCCAATTCCCACCGAAATCAAGAACACATACTCGTAGCATATCCTCGAGTGTTTGAATCGTACATTCGGATTGATCGTCCATTTGAGGATGATAAGCGGTGCTAAGATCGAGACGGGTTCCCAAAGCTTCTTGAAGTGAAAGTAAAAAATGAGAGGTGATGTGTGAAAATGTATAATATAAATAAAGAACGAATCACAACTAAGCTTTAAAAACCAAACAATCTATCCTAGTTCACACAAACGGCAAGTGTACCGATCGCGTATAGCACAGATAAGGAAAGTCCGGATATCGAACTCGAAGACACGTGAAAACGTTTATGATTAAGAAAACTCTAACTAAGACTCACCAAAATAATATTTAAATGATTTATTTTAGAATTTATTAAACTACTTAACTTAATTAAACGAAAACTTTTAACAAAACTCTTTGAAAACTTTGACTGCAGTGATAAAAACGTCTACCTAGGAATGAATCATGTTGACAGAAATAACAAGACAATGGATTGAAAATATTCAAGACACCGGTTATAAAAGATGACACAACTAAAACTTGTTTAAGAAAGTCAAATTACCTCTCAGTCTCTCTAACAAACTCTAACTTATTTTAGTTGATTTTAAAGAATAAACCGGACAAACAATTATTAACGTGTTCAAATACCGACTCACCTCTCGGTCTCACCGACACACTAACCTAATGGAAACGCATACTACGCAACCAAGGATAGAGGAACAATTAACTTAACCCAAATTAAACCAACTAATTGCACATAAACACTCAAACTTGACAAGACAAAAACCCGCTCTCGCGCGGTCTTAATTCTAACAAGTAAAAGCAATGAGACAATATTACTTCTTATCACCTCTCGGTCTCAAAGAAGATGTACTGATTTTAAATGATTATATTACCCACTTATCCCTACGGTTGTACTTCCCGCAAATAAACCCAAAACACCAAGTAAAGAGCTTAACAAGCAATCAATTAATCAAAACCGATTCAATTAACTAATGCAAGAGGATTATAAGTAATAACAAATAAAACACAGCCATCATACACAATCTAATTCATGGTTTAGTTAAACTTTACATCAATAATTTAAGTCTTGAACATTAACAATCCATTAAACAAGTTTAAACTACTCAACAATCATCTATCCTAGGTAGAACAAGCAAGTTTAGCCTAACATAACTTTTGGACAGCCACAAACAATCAAAGTAACATCATAAACTTCAATATAAACATGATAAAACTCATTCAAGATCCAAACACAATCAATTATAAGTCAATCTATTAATCAATTGCAAAACAATGTTAAACAAAAGACCAAATCAATCAAAGTTAGGGTTCTTGAAAGATAAACAAAGTTTAAAGATGTATACTCAAGGTTTATGGCTGAGATTTGTAATTGTTTGAAGCCTCTAGCTTCTGCCCCAAGGTTCCTTCTTCTTCCACAGCCGTCACAGCCCTCAGCCGCCTTGCCTTTCTTCCTTTTTTTCTTCTTTTCTTGCCGGCTGAAAGTTCCGATCGGAACTTCTTGCTGTTAGGGTTTTAGGGTTTTTAATTTCGGGATTTTTGGATCAAGAATGGCTGGAAACTTATTATTTTAACTTAATATAATATTATACAAGGCTCCTAACTTGTGGGCTTGGGTCGGGCCTTGATTAAACTTTGAAACTTAAACCCTCCAAGTTCTCTTTTTCTTGCCTTTTTTTTCACATCTTTCCATAACCTACACAAAACATTTCAACTCTGTAAAACTTTGCACTTAACCCCCTAAACTTACATAAATTTGATATTAAATCATTAAAACATTATAAAATTGTAAGGAAATATAAGTGTGTTATTCAACACATCAAGAGGTAAAACGGGCATCGCGATCGGAGATGATAGTCAATGGCAAACTGTGTCGACACACAATTTCCCGAACATAGATTTGAGCAAGCTGCTCGACAGAATATTTTTCACGGATTGGAAATGGAGATCGGTTTGAACCACAAAGCTTAGAAGCAGAACGGATTTAACATTAACCTTCCAACTTAGGGCGTCAGCGACAACATTCGCTTTACAGGGATGGTAGCGAATTTCGCAATCGTAATCACTAAGTAATTCGGCCCATCGTCGTTGTCTCATGTTGAGATCTTTTTGGTCAAAAATATGTTGAAGGGTTTTATGATCAGTAAAAACCACACATTTCGTATCATAAAGGTAATGTATCCAAAATTTGAGAGCGAAAACGACGGCACCAAGTTTGAGATCGTGAATCGTATAGTTCTTCTCGTTGACCTTTAGTTGTCTTGATGCGTATGCGATGACTTGACCTCGTTGCATGACAAGACAACCAAGACCTTGATGAGATGCATCACAAAATACAACAAAATCGTCGTTTCCATCGGGAAGGGTTAGAATAGGAGCATTGCAAAGCATGTCCTTGAGAGTACAAAAGGCTTCTTCTTGCTTCAAACCACAATCAAATGGTTTCCCTTTATGAGTGAGGGAGGTAAGTGGCAAAGAGGTCTTAGAAAATATCGAATGAAACGCCGATAATACCCGGCCAAACCGAGGAAGGATCGAATTTCCATGGGAGTCGTTGGAGTTTTCCAATCCTTAACGGCCTCAATTTTAGCGGGATCAACATGAATACCTTTTTCGTTTACGATGTGTCCTAAAAATTGAACTTCCTCAAGCTAAAATTCACATTTGGAGAATTTGGCATAGACTTGTTCGTTTCTAAGGAGTTCGAGAATGGAACGCAAATGACGCTCATGTTCAGTTTTGGTCTTGGAAAAGATAAGGATGTCATCAATAAAGACAATAACGAATTTATCAAGGAATTGTTTGCAAACGCAGTTCATGAGGTCCATAAATACCCTGGGTGCATTTGTTAACCCGAAGGGCATAACCAAAAATTCTAAATGTCCATATCGAGTACGAAAAACGGTTTTAGAAATGTCTTCTTCGCGAACACACAATTGATGGTAACCCGATCAAAGATAGATTTTGGAGAAACAAGTTGCGCCTTGAAGTTGGTCGATTAAGTCGTCGATCCGTGGCAAGGGATAATGATTTTTGATGGTGAGTTTGTTAAGCTCTCTGTAATTGATGCACATACAAAATGAACCATCCTTCTTTTTCACGAAGAGAATGGGAGCGCCCAAAGGAGAAGAGCTTGGACGAATGAAGCCTTTATTGGAAAGTTCTTCGAGTTGGTTTGATAATTCTTGCATTTCTGACGGGGCTAGACGACAAGGAGCCTTGGCCACGGGCATCACGCCGGGCACAAAATCGATCCGGAATTCAATCGAACAAAGGGGAGGAAGACCGGTGACATCATCCGGAAAGACGTCGAGGAAATCATGAACGGTGGAAATATCTTGAATTTTCCTTTCCTTTTTGTCTTTTGTCACCGCGAGAGCTAGAAATGGAACATACTTTTGGCGTAAGTACTTTTGCGATTGGGCGCACGACATAAGATTTAACCTTCGAGAAGTAGCATTGCCGAAAATTTTAAGAATTTTACCGTTGACAAGCGGAATGCGAATGAATTTATCGAAACAAATGACTTCGGCACGGTGCAAAGATAACCAATCCATGCTTACTATGACATCGAAACTTTCCATTTGCATCGGGATGATATCGATGGAGAATTTATGCTTGGAGAGAATGAGGGAACAATCGCGGACGATGGAATTTATGGTAATAGAATTTCTATTGGCGACTTCAATAGAAAACGGCCGGGAAAGCTTAGTTCGGGGCATAGCAAGTTTCGACTCAAATTTCAAAGAAATAAAGCTTCTATCGGAATCAGTATCAAATAAAGTAGAAGCCAAATGATAGTTCACCAAAAACATACCGTTCACGACAACGTTTGCCGCTTGAGCTTGATTTGCATTTATCATGAAAGATTGCCCTTGGTTACCATGGTTGACTTGAGGTGCTTGTTGTGGAGGTGGAGGTGGTGCTTTGATTGCTTGGATGGGTTGGATCAGTGGTGCATTGAGTTGGGGAATTTGGGGTTGGTAAGTTTGGACTTGGTAAGCTTGGGTTTGGTAGTAAGGAACGGTCATGGTTTGCAAAAGTTAAACGTGGGAAATTGTTGCGGAAATGGTTAGGATCTCCACAATTGAAGCTAGCTCGGGGTTGTTGGGGTTGGTTTTGTGGGTAGGGTGCATATCGGTTTTTGGCATTTTGGGGAAAGGTTCTTGGTTGGTTAGGTTGGGTTCATTGGGCGGATCGGCATGTAGTGTGGAGGTTACCAAGTCGGTTACAAATGGTACAATGGCGACAAGGCATGTTTGGTGGGTGGTATAGTTGACAAGTGTTGCATAGCGGGGCGGTACAGGTATAGGGCCTTTGGTTTGGTGGTGGAGCTTGAGTTTGTTGTTGAGGTTGGGCCACGACAAAGTATCATTAGATGGATTTGGGTTTCTTGTTGTTGTTGTTGTTGTTGTTGTGGCGGGATGAGTTGAAGTAGTTAATGGCTTGTGGTGCGGGTTCAACCTTGGCTTGCGGTGCGGGCTCGGGATTGGCTTTCTCACTCGGTTTCTTGAGGGTTAGAGTACCCGCCTTCACATGATTTTCCGATAGCGCACCTACTAAAGTGATGGCGTCCTCAAGATTCACGGGTTTGCTACTCATAACGGAGTCCCGGATTTGCATCGGTAAACACTTAATGTATTTGTCAAGCTCGCGCTCGGTCGGGGTAACCAAATGAGGGACGAGAATGCTCAACTCGTGAAAATGGAGTGAATAAGCGGCATTATCACCACTATCTTGTTTTAGGTTCCAAAATTCTTCCTCAAGGTTTTGGAGCTCGTGTTTGGGACATAATTTCTTCATCATAAGCGCCTTGAGATCGGACCATGGAAGAGCCATAGCCGTATCTGAACCTTGGAGGTGCATAACACTACCCCACCATGTTAGAGCGGTCTTTCTAAACATGCTTGAAGCGAAATTTTTCTTTTTCGCTTTGAGGCATTCGCTATGTCGAAACACACTCTCGATCGATTCAAACCATTTCAACAATGTGGTCGCACAGTTGGTTCTAAGGAACTCGAACGGGTTGGCACTAGTAAATTTCTTATACAAGTAGGATGCGGGTTTGGGTTCAACGGGTGCAACAACGGATGTGGGTTGGGTAGCTTGGATTTGGGTTATAAGTTCGGGAATCACAACAGCCATTTATTTGGCGACGAAAGCAGCCATACATCGGTTGGAGTTCTTGCGCGGTTGGCGTCTTAGCGGAGATGCTAAAATTTATGAAGAAATTTGGGATAAGTTTTGGGTAAAAAGAAATGAATACGAGGGTGTATAAAATAAAATAAGATTTCAATTTTGTGATTGTGAATCCTAGAGTTAATAAGGAGAAGATGTTAGTGTTAGATAAAATATAGAATTTTGTTTATAAATAACAAAACCGAAAACAAACGTAAATGATTATTGAGATGGTTAAAACTTGAAATTTTGAGATTTTGAAATTTATAGAGTCAGAAAATCGTGCATGAACCACCATGACTTGATATTCCAACACTAAAAAGTTTATAAAACACCACGTTGGAGTCTAAACATGTGCACGAACCATCGCAACTTTTTCATGTTTTCGACTCAAATAGCGAAAATAACACAATAAATCAAGATACACCGTCATGTCAAAACACTAGTCTATGAACCACCGTAGTTCTATTGTTTTAACACCGAAAATTAGGATGGAGATCGGAACGCTCGCATTCGACTACTTAAAGTATTGACATGTATAACACGATTTGTGACCTAGAAAACGAGCACTATAACTCAACCATCCCAGGTAAGTAAATCACCTTCGATCCTTGGAATCTTTTTGTCGAATGGTTGTTTTATAATGTCTCATTTTCTATGATGGCTACAAACCCGATATAAACGCAACCTTTAAGGGATTTGAAACAACGGAATCCAAGTAAATCTTGTAATTCATAAAACATAATGAAAATCTACTTTTTTGCGTTTTAAGGTAAGGATACCTTGGAAATACTATGAAAGTGTGTGCATGTGAACATTTAGGATATTGGTGAATTTTAAACAAGTTTATAAATAACATGCGATATGAACAATCAATTATAGAGTAAACACGTATAAGCACACGTATAGGACCCTAAGCGTAACAATACTAGGGCGTTACGTCTAACCACCTATCCTATTGTCAAGGCTCTTATACCAATCTGTCACACCCCGACCAAAGGTGGCGGAACATGCCGGGGTGCAACGATTGCTCATAAGCGCATGACACTATTTAAAGCGACAGTATTTAACAAACTCATTTCACATCATCGAAAATGTCACATAACAATATTCATAAGTCAAAATACAACAACATATAACAAAATATAGCAAATCAAATATTGTTCATTTTTGCTAATATCCTAGAGGTATTTGTGACGTTTTCTTCTCCAAACTCCATAATCAACCTAGATGCAAACCTGTAACATTTCATAAAATAAAGTTTATCAACACAAAGGTTGGTAAGCAATTCATAAGTTTGAACATATTAGTATATAATAAGAAAAGCCACAAAACTTGTATACGAAACAATAAATAAGAGCAATAACTTGGATAAATAGAAAAAATCGCTAATAAAATTAGGTTAACGACACCTTGCTATGAGAGGATGCTAAATAGTCTAGGATTTTATAGTTATCGTTAATTGCATAACGTTAACGACACCTTGCTATACGGGGATGCCAAATAGTATAGGATTTATAAATCAACCAACCAAAAGCGATAAACACATAGGCATATAATCATAGAACACCAAATCGAGCATTTATTTGAGTAAGATATACAATAACGTTTGTAGTTTAAGACCCAAGTATAAAACATTTAGTTTAGATATGATGAAATATCATTCCCAAAACAAAAGATTGAAAACGGGGTATGAAAGTACTCACGTTCAAGTAATATACTTGAAAGATGATAATTTGGAGATTTGCCGGAACGACGAGTTTAACGTATGAAGCCTAAACAAAAGAAAGTCTTGGATTTATAAAGGTTTTCTTGAAGATCTTTAAATAAAATAATTGTTGCGAAAAGTAAACAATTAAAGTTCAAGGTTTAAAATTCAACTATTTAAGAATTTATAATAAAAACCCTTTAAAATGTAAGTTGCTCGAAACCGGGTTAAAGTATTTAACCTTAATATTTACTTAACCTATGTTAAGTAATAAGGTGGGAAAAATGCAAAGATGCAAGTTACTTTGGGATAAAGATAATAAAACGGGTCTTTAACGAGTGTTCGGGTTGTTGGTTCGGGTCTTGGTATTTTGTCAAACCCAAAGTCAACTTTCCAAAATAATGAATGTTATGAGATAACTAAATAAAACTTAATAAGACTTAACCAAGTATGTATTTCTATTGTTTTAGAACTAACAACGCATGTTAAGCGAGTGTTCGGTTTTTCGGTCCAAACTATGTTATGAGATCATGTAAGGCCCCGTTACCGGTGCCTCACATTTGGACGTTGGATTTATTCATCAAACAGTTCTAAATATCAGAGTTAATTAAAACTTTATGCGGAATATAAAACTTTCATAACATTACAATAATAAACCATAACTTGTCTTAAAACATTCTTGTCTTTCAAATTTAAAACATTAAATATAAAACATCATTAGTCTTCAGATACCAGGCTCTTATTCTTCCGCCATGTGCCCCCGCTCAAGCCAGCTGTCTCATTCTACTCACCTGCGTGCATACTAAATGTCAGCTACGCTGAGTGAGTTCTTGTTAATCATACATCATACAATACATATACTTACCTTGAATTATGCATCCGAAGACACATAATAATTACTTTCTAATTTACCTTCATTACATAATTTCATTCATATAATCATACTTTATTACTTTCATACTATATATTTACTGTCCTTTTCTATCTCAGATATTATTATGGTCTGATCCCTCCCTTTTCTATCTCAGATATTATTAGGGTCTGATCCCTCTTTCCTTTGTCTATCTCAGATATTATTAGGGTCTGATCCCTCTTTACTTCTCTAACTCGGATATTGTTAGGGTCTGATCCCTTTCTTCTCTATCTCAGATATTATTAGGGTCTGATCCCTTACTTCTTCATCTTCGTACATTCTGTCTTTACATACCCGTAACATACATATACATTCTTTACTCATTCATACATATTCATATGTTGTACATATATCTATCATACACATTCATCTATTACATACATACCTCCCTTGTCAATGAGTGCAATATCCGAAGATCGTTCACGTACCGACAAGCTTTCGTTTACATTCAAGATATACATAATTTAACATATATATCATACATGACATACACTTACCATTTAAGGTAAGTGTATTAACTATCACATAGAGTATGCACACAGCCCCGAAAACATAACAAGGAAATGGGGCTAGAAACTAACCTGTACACGGTTACGTTCACCGTTAATTGTTATTCCTTTCTTGGGCTGTGCACGACTAACTGTATAACAATTACACGTATCAATTAACTATCGCTATCTATATTGTGTTTCTAGTTCAATTATAACCCACAACGAACGGGGGTCCGGGGGCAGCGCCCCTGGTAGCGGGGTTCTAGGGGTGGTAGCCCCTAGCGGGGTCCAAGGGGCAGAGCCCCTGGCTGGGGTTAAGCTGTCTTAACACATTTTCCATTAGGATTCTTGATTATTATATTATTTGCTAACTTAAAAAGTTCGGGGGTTTCTATGCAATTTTATTTTTGTTAACTGTCTTAACACATTTTCCATTAGGATTAAATTATTATTTAATTCGTTAACTCATTCGCTAAAACGAATTAAACCTGATTCGTTAACTAATTCGTTACTTTTCGTGATCTGATTCGTTAGTCTGGTTCGTTAGCTTAACATAGCGAATTGGTGCGTGACGAATCACCTGATTCGTTATCTGGTTCGTTATCCTATTTCGCAAGCCTAATTCGTTATCCTAACGAATTGGGTGGGTAACAAATCACTTGATTCGTTATCTGATCATAACGAACTGGGGAAACTGATTCGTTATTTGGACGTAACGAATTGGTGAACTAATTCGTTATCTTGCCATAACGAATTGGTGAACTGATTCGTTACCTTGCCATAACGAATTGGGTTAATTAATTCGTTACCTTCTCCTAACGAATTACACCAATCTTATCCAGACTTTGATTTAGAGGTCAAAGTCAAAATCATCAAGAACATCATATAGTCAACATATCTTAGATCTACAATTAAACCTTCGTTTCTTAACCAAATAACACGATTTAGGTATCAATGGATTCGGAATTACACTGCCTACAAACCCTAACCCTTTGTTCATCCAAATATTCATGTTTATGGGGTGCGATTTTGGCATATATGTTACGGGTTCTTTAGTTTAGCAATTAACCTATCAATCGTTAATGGTTTTCAGCAATAATCATCAAGTTTGGTTCGTTTTTACCATATGTATACAGATCTAAGATTATCTAAATGAATCCGGACCTAAATGAACGATTCCTAATTATATACGTACCTTAAACGAGTCGAACTACGAACACGGTTAAGCCTTGATGTTGTTTGGGTTCTTCACGACGATCTAGCACCAACAAATCTCGGGTTTTCAACTTCGGATCTAGGCTCGGGTTTAAGGATAGTCTTGTGTGTGTTTTTGATGGTGTAGGTTATGGTGTGGAGATGTATAAAAACGGAAAGGTTTAGGGTTTAAGGGGTATTTATACTCCCTTAATCCCATGGACCCAAGGCCCATTCCAGCTTTTATTCTATCTTCTAAAGTCCAAGCCTATCATCTTATAGAAGCCGACACACGACAGTTTATTGAATAGACGAAATTTCATTTATTTATTAAAAACAAAAGTAGGATGTTACAGATCAAGTTGAATCCATCATTCCAAGTACTTAAAAAAATAATTAAAATCAGTTTGTAAACTATTTGTAAAGAAATATACAAGTCTTGATAGCTAAAAACACACTTGTGTGTCTTAAGCGAGTAAAAATCGGATTGGTACGGTTTCCATCTCACAACAAGTTCATAGATGGTTTCCACATTCCAAAATATAATAGATCTTGTATAATAATGTACAAATGAAAATACTTCAGTTTTACAACCAAAAGTTAACAACAAGTCTTTTAAACAAAAGTTCGGTTTTGTTCGGTTTCCATCTCACAACGAGTTCATAGATGATCTCCACATACCCAAGACTTACAAATATGACAAACAAACTAAAATGAGCAGAAGTTAAGCAAGATTTATATGTATAAACAAGTTATATATATATATATATATATATATATATCAAGGACACAAAGTCCTCCATGAAGCCTTGCCTTACGAGGTCCGAAACCTTACAGACCGGAATCGGAGAAGTAACTACCAAAGGTAACAAGGGGTATTATATTATATATATGTTGTGCCACCATAAACAAGTATTAATAAGACTATATAAGCTAATTAGAATGAAAGATTAAACTCAGTCTGACTTTTGGAAGTCAAACCTTCAAGAACACATAAATAACAACCTTGAATCTATGGAGAATCGAGAGAGAATTTGGAGTGAGAGAAAGTGTCATTCCATAAATTTTTGGAATGATATTGGTGAAACTCATATTACCGATCCCGAAAATGGTTCAAGAAACCACCAATCGAATTGCTTTGATTTGTCGAAACCTTCTCACCACTAGAAGTCGTCAATAGAGTTATGTCGATAGACAATGAAAGATTATTGAATTCAACGTTGGTGATTCAGTCCTACTCAAAGTATCTCCTTGGAAATGAGTGGTTCGTTAATATAAGACGGGCGATAATTAAATGTTTGTTGCCCTGATACACGAACTGGTGGTACAATTGGTGAAGCACCAGATATTGCCGTCCTGAACCGACTGTTTACACCTTGAACGTAAGCTATTAGATTTCTTCTTCTCTGGCTATTTCTGTTAGCTTGTCCCCCACCTTGAAGTTTCTTCGTCTTTGACCATTTCTATTAGCTTGACCATTTCTATTACCATTTTGATTACCATACGCATTCTCGTTTCCCTTCCCGACACCTTACTAATTATTCACCGGTGTTCCTAGTATTTCCTAACCATCTTCTAGATTATCTGCTTGATCATACTTCGTATTTGCCCAAACATTTTAGTTATTACCATTTTGCCTCTAATTATGATCATCCTACTCCCCTTATCCTTCATCGTCTATATGTGTTTCGTGAATACTAACATAATATGTAACAACTCGGATTTTCCAGATTAATATTTTTATCATTTACTCGACCCGTTTCGAAGTTCAGGAAATTTTACCGATAAAAATACCGCATTTATTGAGTAAATTAATTATAATAATATTATTGTTTAATCATTTATTTAATATATATTTATAACATTCAAGATATGGCTAACTTAACCCTAAACTAAGCTTTTATCTAAATATGTTTCCATCTTCATATTACATGGACTAAAATTCAATTTATGATTATTATAATCATTTAACCCGTTTACCCATTATCCATACCCAAATCCGTAACCCATTTAGCGAAAACGTTTACCCAGATCGTATCTTGCACCTCAATTCTTGTCACAATCATGGTAATTGAATCTTTGGATTTGTTAATCTTTCCAGAAACGACCTCACCGACGTTCTAAATATGCTACATCAATCAATTTTGATTCTTATTACTCGTTATTGCGGGCCGACATATCTCGTAAATCATTATACATCATAAAAATCGATATAATACAATTAATCTTGTAGAAACCATCCTTATATCATCGTCTATTAAACCCCCTTATTCAATTAAGTTAGGATCATTGTCTGGGATGTGTTCTAGAGTTCGTATAGCTGGCACTGTCATCACCAATTAGCCGTTGTTTAATTAGTGTATAAGGTATTTAAATACATGGTTTTGCTCGTCGTTATCTGCTTTACATTAGCCCTAAACTCAATTGATCAAACATTTAACGGATTGATTGATTAATGGTTCTAGGGTTCATATGTTATCTGGAGGTGTCTGATTGTATTTATAAATTTTTAGATTTATGTTATAACCAGTTAACACCCTAGCCCAGATAGCTAGGGTGGTTGTGTTTAAAACTGTGAACGCTGGGGGCGCGGGTTTGAACCCCCCATCCCTTATTTTTTTTAAAAAGACAATTTTTAAAGGTTTAATTATTATACTTAATCATTAATTAATATTATAAATATTATAAAAATCATAAATTATCAATATTTTATTATAACCAACATATTTACTAGACACGTTTCCGAACCTTGGTTAAAAACCATATATATGTGTTTGTATGTATATATATATGTATATATGTTAGATTTTAATATTTAAAAAGAGTTTAAATCTAAAATATATTTAAAATAATCTAGTTAATTGACATATTAAAATATATAAATTAAGTATCCATAAAAGATTATAGTTTATACAAATATTATTATTTATTATCTATTATTGGTTATTTGCAATACTAAAAGGAAATTGTTATTAATAGTAAATATATATATATATATATATATATATATATATATATATATATGTAAATTAAATGTATTTTTAGTTTAAAGTGATTATTTAAAGCAAACCTCTTTATATAATCTATTGAAAATTATAAATATTTATTTATCTAAGTACTTTGTTTATAATTATAACTTTATTTAAGATATGCTATTTATTATAAAATTGATAAATAAAAGTAATGATCCAAAGTAATAAAATTTATGATAAATCTAAGTAATATTTAACCAGTTCCCAACCCTTTCAAACCGTCATTTATTTATTATTATTTTTCCATAACTATCATGTATTAGGATATCACGTCAGAGCGTGATCCCCCTTTATTTCTTATCGAATCTTTATCTTCTTGCTCATTTGTTAAGGTGAGTATTTCACTTCCCTATTTTACTCATTTTATATTTTGGGGACATATGCGTAACGTAGATATTTTTATATTATTATTATTATTATTATTGTTATTATTATTATTATTATTATTATTATCCACATTAGCAACTGTTATCCTTGTGTGTATATCAGTTTATGCCTAACTTGCTATTTGCTTACTTGCTTTCTTTGAACGCATTCGGAGAGGTCTAACATATTTTAGTATGATCATACGATCGTCGTAGTGGCCGTCGTCCAATCGCATGACAATGGTTTCACTGACAACTCATTTTTGTGTTGGTGCATGATGCCAGTAGTTCAGTATCTTGTGTTTATTTGTGTATGTAATCGTTAATTTGTTCTTGTTAAATGTGTTTTGTTTATCTTTATGTTTAGCGAACTTGTTGAGCGAAGTTATGATAACTTCGCCTAGCCTGTTGGGCGAAGTTATCGTGTTATATAAACTATAACTTCAGCTCATACTAAACAGAACTTGACGGCTGTTTTGTAACATCTTAGTGTTACGTGTTTGGTTTACCTTTGCAATATAACAAGTATTATCTTACCTACTCGTATTCTTTGAGTGTGATTTACGTGTTCATCGTCTTAACACTCGTATCGTATACGTGGGGATTCCGCACACTCGTGTTACGAGATACTCCTGTGTAGATCCGGCTGGGAACCTACAATAGGTATCAGAGCGTTTTGCTCATGATTGTGTGGTTCGGGATTATCACACGTGTGTTAAGATTGTTCCGTTCGACTATTCACGAAACTGTTTTACGTTGAAATATCACTCCTTTGTCAGTTTCTCTACAATACTCATCAAATACACCTTTCCTTCACTCTCGAAACCTTCAAAATCGACAGTGTCAAACCTGCAAACCATCGTTGTTCCTCTAGCGAAGTTGCCGTCACCCTAACTAGGGTTTTGGCGAACATATAGGGTTTTGGCGAAGTTAGTAATTAAGCGAAGTTAGTAATCAAGCGAAGTTAGTAATCAAGCCAAGTTGGTAATCAAGCGAAGTTGGTAATCAAGCGAAGTTCTTAATCAAGAGAAGTTTGAAGCGAAGTTGTATTAAATTCACTGCTTACTGTTCACGGGATTTTGTTGTTGAGTTCTCGTTCAAGTATGACTTCGATAAACATCACAGAACTGGTAAAGTTGGAGGTTGAAGCTGTTTCAGCAACTAAAGCTCCAAAACTGCTTAAAGGTACTGAGTTCGTTGCTTGGAAGGATAGGTTTGAGCAGTATGTGAAGTATCAAGATGCAAAGATGTGGGTCTGCATTCAAGATGGATACATTCCACCAACTACTGAGTTCGAGGGTCGAGAGCAAATTAAGAAGTACAGTAAGATGGAGGATGATGAAAAGAAAATGTATGAAGCAGAAAGTAAAGCACATGTAGCTATAACTATGGCACTTCCTCAAGAGATTCTCCATACGTTCAAGAAGTACAAAACAGCCCGAGAATTGTGGAAAGCACTTGAGAATCGCTATGAAAGAAATGTTGGGATTCGTACTTCTAAGACAAAGCTGCTGAAAACTCAATTCTCAGTATTCAAGTATCTGAAAAATGAATCACTTGATGATATCATCACACGATATTATCACCTGATGACCGAGTTGAATAACTACTCCATTGAATACAAGGAGGAAGAGATAGTGGAAAAACTTCTCGATGCACTCCCACCAAAATGGGAGATGTACACAGTTCTGATGAGAGAAGATAAAGATTTTGAGAAAATTGACTTGGAGACGGTGGTTAATAAATTACGTAATTTTGAACTTAACATGGCTTGAAAGGAGACGCCTAATGATCAGGTTCAGGATCCGGGAATGTATGGTGCTAAAGTCTCTCCAAACTCAAGTTCAAAAACAGAATCAAATTCCTACTACTCAAGGGGGAGCCAAACTCCACTCAAGAGGGTCATGTGGTACTAAATATGGATGGTGACGTATGTTTTGTAGCGGGTGGAACTAGTTCCTCAAAATCTCAGTCCTCAGCTGGTAATTTCTCAAATAGTACACCTTGTAAGAATTACACACAAATGCCGATGAGTGTGAAATCAGCTGAACAACAATTTGCCCTTTCATTGCCTCTTATGAGAATTACATCAAAGGAAAAATAGTCGACCCTGCAACCTTGGATGAGGACTATGATCAGATCGACACTGATGATCTGGAAAAAATGGATCTGCAGTGGCAGATGGCTATGATAGTAAGAAGGGTAAAGAGATTTATAAAGAAAATTGGTAGAAAGTTTGTTGGAGAAAGACCGGGATTCGATAAGTCAAAGGTTCGTTGTTATAACTGTCAACAAAATGGTCAAATTTCTCAAGAGTATACAAATGAGAGAGTGGAACGAAGTCAAAACATGCCTGCTCAACAGAATGGAAGTGGAAGTGAAAACAAGGCTATGGTATTTCAGGAGAACGGTGGATATAACTGGAATATACACGTTGAGGAGGTGATTGAACAAGCAAATTTGGTGAATATAGAGACTGGAAGATGCGACCGAGAACCAGTGGAGGACCGGGCATACATGGCAGAAGTAAATGATCAGCTCTCAGAGGTATGTTCTGAATCTCATTGTGAACAATGTGAAAAGCTGTCTGACCAATTGAAAGCTTTAACTGATCAGTATGTTAGTTTGGATACTGAATTAAAAAAATTAAAAGAAGAACATCACTATTCTAAAACTAAAGAAAATAGCTACTCGGTAAAAATAAAAGCTAGTGAAAAGGATATCAGAAGCCTTAAAGCTACCCTAGCGGAAAAAATTCAAGTAATTGATCTTAGCTATGAAGTTTTAGAAGAAAAGACCAAACTAATGGCTGAAAAGGACAAACAGATATCTGATTACCAGGTAAAAGTGGTGGAAATGAATAAGAAAATTGAACAATTCAGAAACTCTTCTGTTGTTCTTGATCACATTCTAAGTGTTCAACATTCCCCTAAGATCAAAGGGGGAATAGGATACACTGAAGTTCCACCACCTTTCAATAATAACTATACTTATAATCCTAGTAATCAGCAATCCGTTGGTGATGAAATTAGTCAGACAGCCCCAATCAAAGTTTCTACTAAAGAAACTAAAGTCAATAAGAGTGAAGCAAGTCAGATAGGTTCAAATGTTACAAGTTCTGTCTCGTCAAATTCGGACAAATCATCTGAATCAGGTGAGATAAAAGAAGAGGTCGCGTCATTAAAACGGGGGGAGGACTATAAGTTTGATGAAAAGAAATCTTCCCTAAATCCGTTTGTTCCACCGTATGTGAGGCAAACTGATAGTAACACAACCTCATCATCTACAACAACTTCTGAGACAAATGTTCAAAAGAACAGAAAACATTTGAACAGAAGTTGTTTTAGATGCAACAGGATTGGACATTTTGTCAATGACTGTCCTCTGAAACAAAAGAAATCTAGAAATGTGAGGCCACCTGAAACTGAGAATAAAACGAATACTAAATATGATGCTGGTACGAAGTCTAACACATCAAATGTCAATCACTGGACTAATCCAAGATTTCAAAGAAATCAGTCTCATTTTTTTCCAGTGAATCACCAAACCAACAATTATAATTCCATTAATGCTAGAAATTCATGAAGGTTTGGATGGCTTCATAGCCAGTCATTTAGAAATTTTCCTTTCAGAACTTATTGAAACTCTCCTCAAAATAACATTGGGTAACCAAGGTACTGGATGCCGGTTAACAGGTTTAATCAACCCAAGACCAGAAGGTCTTGGGTCCCCAGATTTTAATCTTTTTCTTTAATTGTGCAGGAATAGTCGAGCAGGGCTGTAAACAATATGTGGGTTGTTGACAGTGGCTGTTCCCGGCACATGACTGGTAACAAGAAACTGTTACGTGATTGGAAGACTGTTCTAGGAGGAAGGGTTAGTTTTGCAGGAGAAAGTGGAGGAAGAATTACTGGTATTGGGACTGTGACAAATGGAAGAATAAAGTTGGAAAAGGTGAATTTTGTGGAAGAGTTGAAGCACAACCTGTTGAGTGTCTCTCAGATTTGTGTTAAAGAATACACCGTTCATTTTACTAAAGATGAGGCACTCATGCTTTATCCTGGTTTCAAGATACCAGAGACCTGGGTCGTGATGAAGGCTCCAAGAGAAAAGAACACGTATGTAATGGATATGAGATCAACCGAGATTGCAACAGATGAGTCATGTCTTCTGTCAAAAGTAACAGAATCTGAATCAGAGTGTGGAACCGAAGAATGGGTCATATTCATCTTCGCAAGATGAACTACATTGTCAAGAATGGGCTGGTACTTGGGGTTTCATTGAAGAACTTCAATTTTGAAGACCAATGTGTGTCATACAAGAACGGAAAACAGCACAAGAAGCCACATCACTCCAAGAAGGTTAACTCAATTGTCAGCACCTTGGACTTGCTTCACATGGATCTCTTTGGTCCTGTGAATGTAAAAAGTCTAGTAGGAGCGTCATACTGTTTGGTGGTGACCGATGATTACTCACGATACTCTTGGGTCTATTTTCTGAAGGCAAAAGATGAAACAGTTCAGTTGGTAATTAACTTGATTACCAAGGTGGAAATATTGTTGGGAGAAAGGTTAAGTACATCAGAAGTGATAATGGTACAGAGTTCAAGAACTATCAGATGGAGATGTTTTGTTTGCAGAAAGGGATAGAACATCAGTACAGCGCCCCATATACTCCGCAACAAAATGGAGTAGCTGAAAGGATGAATAGAACTCTAATCGAAGGCGCCAGGACCATGCTGGCAGATGCTAAACTTTCCGTGGTGTTCCGGGTTGAGGCTGTTGTTACAGCCTGTTATATCCTTAATCGTGTTTTAACTGTTAAAAGATTAAATAAAACCTGTTATGAACTTATGCATGGTAGAAAGCCAAATTTGAAAGGTCTTGAACCTTTCGGGTCCCCATGTTCGATATTAAAGACTAACTCTAAATTTGGTGAGAAATCTAACGAAGGTATCTTAGTTGGCTATGTTGTTGGGACACCCAACAAAAGAGTCTTTAATCTATCAAACAACAAGGTTGAGGTGGTCTGTAACACTGATATTACTAGTTACAAATCACCAAGGCCTAGCATGGGACCAGCAGAGGCTTTCAACTATGATAAGCTATTCAAATATTTTAATGTACCTTACTTGGATTTTGCAGGAATTGAGGAGAAAATGGCCACACAAATTTTGTGACGAAGAGAAGGCTATTATACAACGTCCGCAATATAATGAAAATCAACCAACCTCGTCAAGTGCGGTTGAAACTCCAGCTGTCTCGAATGAAGATGAATTCTACAATCCATTTCACATTTAGCCTCACTCTGATGAACTCTCTTCAAATCTTGAGAATGATCTGGAAGTCGGTCCAGTATAGACCACCAAAATTCACAAGAATCACCCTTTAGAAAATGTGATCGGTAATCCTTCTGATGGTGTGCGTACTAGAAGAAGCTTGGATGCAAACACATGTGTGTATGCAAGCATAAAGGACACTGGTATTATAAATGAATGCTTGTATGTCTACTTCTTCAGTCAGATAGAACCAAAGAATTATCAAATGACACTGAAGGATAGCTCGTGGGTAGAAGCCATGCTGGAAGAGCTGGCATAGTTTGAGAAGATGGAAGTATGGCAGTTAGTTGAAAAACCACAAGATGTGAATGCTATCGGTTCAAAGTGGGTATTCAAGTGTAAGAGAGATAAGAAGGGGGTAATCATTCGCAACAAGTCAAGATTGGTAGTTAAAGGGTTTAATCAACAGGAAGGAATCTATTACAACAAAGTGTTTGCTCCTGTGGCAAGACTGGAGGCAATTCGACTATTTCTGGCATTTGCTGCACACAAAGAAATGAAAGTGTTCCAGTTGGATGTGAAGAGTGCGTTTCTTAACGGAAAAGTTGATGAGGTGGTATATGTGGAACAACCTCTGGGTTTTCCTGACCCAGATTTTCCTGATCATGTGTACAAACTGAGCAAAGCATTATATGGGCTACATCAAGCACCTCGAGCCTGGTATGCAACTTTGTCAGATTACTTGCTAGAGAATGAGTTTGAGAGAGGGAAGATCGACAGTACCTTGTTTGTCAAACGGAAAGGGGGTGATTTTCTACTCGTTCAGGTTTATGTGGAAGATATCATCTTTGTTGCCTCAAGAGTTACTATGTGTCAGGAGTTTGAAGCAATCATGAAGAAAAGGTTTGTGATGAGCGCCATGGGCGAATTAACTTTCTTTTTGGGATTGCAGGTAGATCAGAAGAAAGATGGAATGTTTATTCATCAAACGAAATATGTCCATGATGTGCTTAAACGCTTTAAGATGGATGATAGTACCCCATTTGACACTCCAATCTGCGTCAACCACAAACTGGGTGCTGATTCAGACAGTGACGAAGATGTGGATCCCACTTAATATCGGGCAATCATAGGTTCTTTAATGTATCTAACTGCATCTAGACCTGACATTAAGTTTGCAGTTTGTCTTTGTGCTCGTTTTCAGGCAAACCCGAAGGAATCACACATGAAGGGATTGAAAAGAATCTTGCGGTATCTTAAAGGAAAGCCTAAGTTGGGACTATGGTACTCGAAAGGGGGAGAACTGGATCTGGTATCATACACCGACTCTGACTATGGAGGATGCAATCAGAATAGGAAGCCGACAACCGGTGGATGTCAGTTTCTCGGAGGAAGATTGGTGTCGTGGCAGTGCAAGAAGCAGACCTCTGTAGCCATTTCCACCTGCGAAGCAGAATACATGGCAGCATCAAATTGCTGCTCCCAGGTTTTATGGATACAACAGCAAATGCGCGATTATGGTCTGAATTTCACTCAAACTCCTATTTGCATTGATAACACTGCCGCAATCTCAGTAACTAACAATTCTGTTAAACACAGTAAAACTAAACATATTGACATTCGTCATCATTTTATACGGGATTGTGCTGAGAAGAAATTAATTATGCTTGAAAAGGTTGATTCACTGGATAATTTTGCTGATCGTTTTACAAAAGCGTTTGACCGATCCCGTTTTCAAAACCTTGTTGAGCTAAATGGGATGATCAATCCCGAGTAACATTGTTTTCTAATTTTCTCATTAAAAAAAATATCACTATGGCTTAAAATTATGTCGGTTGCTCAAGTCTGAAGGACATATTCCACGAATATGTTTGGTCCTTACATCTACGTGTAGATTATAAGGATAGCCATTAGCCAGATGACTGAAAGCGACCGGGGCGGTTATGATGGGTTTTTATTCTTTCGCTTAAAATTAGTCGTTCATACTTAGTCAGAGGGACACATACGAGTATGTGGTCGGTCCAGCTGATCCACTGGATCTTCTGGATAGCCGTTTACCTAAAGACTTTGACTTGATCGGGGCGTCTGAATTTTTTTTTTTTGGGAAATGATATAATTTTTCAGTCTATAACTTCGCAAGAAGTTTCATTATTGGTGTTAAAATGAAAATTGATCCAACCTTGGAAAGTGATAGATAAACTAATTTTGTTTGCTTAACCGGTGAAGTTATTAGGCCTAAAAGACTCTAGATCAGTCATTGTATGTTATGGTAGCTTTCTATGGTGCGTAAAAGTAGAAGTGATACAAACTAAATCTTCTCGATTTACTGTGGAGAGTCATTTTGAGTTGTGCATGTCTCCACATACATCTTTCCGAATGATAGGCAGATTAGTGATTACCCAGTCATACACGAGCCCGTGAGTGTTCTGATTCCTTTGAAGATAGTGCTATGTTTATGCAGTGATCCAGATTCAGGACTTGCAGTCAGTTTTAGTGTCATAAAAAAAGCCTTATGAAGATTATCTGATTACAAATATCAAGAAAGGGGCAAGAAAGAATATTCCAAAGTATAAGAAAGTACGGGAAGATGAATCCGAAGGTCGACATGTGAATATTGATTGATCAGACACTACGGGTCGAAGTCAACTCGGGGTGACTTGGGGAAAGCCAAATACGCCTTGAGAATAGATAGGAGGCATCACAATCTCTCACGTGATGTCCATCTAAATTTTGAGCTTAATTGAACCTAATCCATATCACAGAAGCGATGAAAACCATACTAAGTTTTATACCTGCCTACAACCTGTTTCTCTATGTCATAATAACGCTGAACATGGATCTGTGTGACAGCCTCCTAATTAGTATGATTCTTGTTCGGATCTTTTCTAAACACATGCTGGGTTTCTGCAAAACTAAAATTTGATCCCGTTTATTTAGAAATTTAATTTTTTTATGTATTTTATCTTATGGTTTAACTTTTTAACCTTTTGGTTACTCGTTTTTGATCGTTTATTCTTAACTATATTTAACTTGGAAATCGGCGAAGTTGACGTCCAGCGAAGTTGACTTTCAGTTGACTAGAAGGGGAGAAGTTTCTTAAGGGCGAAGTTAACTTAACTTCGCCCCTGGGTTTTTCAAAAACTATATAACAGGGGACTTGGTCAAAATTAGTCAAACTTTTAAACTCCTAAACCCTCGGCGAACTTACCAGTTGAATCACACCTCTTGTTTATCAATTTTTTATCCGTAATCCAGGTTGGTCAGATCGTTGTAACTCATAATCCATATTGAATATTGTTAATCGGTTCTTAAATGGTCTGTTTTGAGCCCGTTTGTGTACCAAACCTTATTCCCACTATGTCGGTCCGATTTGAAGGCCCTTTTTGGTGATAATAAGTTATTCAACACTCTAATCGCTTTAGTCTTTTCTTATTGATACTCTCTTATCGGCCATTCTTAGCCATAAATGGGTGTGGATTTTGCGCCGTTTATGTGGCGAAGTTAGGGTTTAAGCGAAGTTACCTTAACTTCGCTAAAGCTACAACTTCGCTTGTTCCATGCAGGGCGAAGTTGTAACCTGGTACCATACTGATCTGACTTAGCTCGTTTGTTTTGTAGATATAGCTGCTGTGGCAGGTGCCGGTGGAACTGGTGGTGACGAAGGCGGAGGCGATAAGAGACAGTTTTTTCCGGGTCACAACATGTATATAACCTTGGATCCGGATGGTCGTGGAACTAATGACTTCCGTGAGATTATTACGTTTATCATTCGCTCACGTATTTTCAATGCCATTACTACTACTCTTCCAATCTCACTACCGAACATTGAAGATTTCTGGAACACGGTTGAGTATGACTGTCGTGTTTACCCACCTGTGATGCATGCTACTGTTAACAATTAGGTGGTACAGTTTTCGGCCAATCAGATCAGGGAAGCTTTACAGTTACGGGATGAGACTACTGACGACCCTACTGACTTTTCAGCCACTTGCCGAAATGGTACAATCGTTCGTATGGGGTATTCAGGACCATTGGCAGACTCAAGGAAGGGGTTTCTGTTAGATCAGTGGAGATTTCTGATGCACGTGATGATTGTGTGCATGTCTGGACGCAAGGCTGGTACAGATGGTATGGGTGCGACAATGCAATCGGCGATGACTGCGTTGACTTACAACAAGCCTTACAGTTTCAGCCAGATGATATCCTATGAAATCGATCGTCAGCGACGCGTGGTGGCAAGGGAAAGATTTTTGATGTACCCGAGATTCTTACAGATGATTCTAAATCATGTAGCTCCCAATCTACCACAACGACTACCCATTTCTTAAGTAGAGAGTGTTTTTAGAGAATTTTTGCTCAATGTAAATCTTCGAGTGCACGTAGCAGGGAAGAGCTACGTCCGAGGCACACTGCCTTGTTGTAACATCACGTAAAATTCGGGCCAAAAATGTCAACTTTCCAAAGTCTAGGGACTGAAATTGCCAAAATTTAAACTAGAGGGTTAAAAATGAAAAATCTGATTTCCTGACCCATCGCGCTACGCGATGAGTCCGAAGAGAACCCCATCGCGAATCGCGATGGGGCATCTGACAATTTGTGACACGTGTGCCACGTGGCACACGGTGGCACCGATTTTCGCCACGTGGCAACACGTCCGCCACGTGGAGCGGTGCCTGCCACGTGTCGACACGTGGCAGACCTACCCGCTGCGTCATCTGACCTATATCGCGGTACGCGATAGGTCAGCCCAGGGACCCATCGCGTACCGCGATGGGGTTCCAAAAATCGCCTATAAATAGCGACCATAGGCATTTCAAATCTGCACACCAAATCAGCTCTAACCTCTCACTACTCTCTCTCTAGACTTACCTCGATAAACGTGCCATAATACCTCGATAAGCGTGCCCCGATCCCTTGTTTTTGTGTAACGTTTCCTCGAAGTGCGTGCCACCATCCACCCACATTTAACCAAGAATGGCGTTTGTTCTCGAAGTACGTGCCCACGAGTATTGAAGATTTAGCATATCTCGATTAGCGTGACGAGCAAAGTAAAGCGGCGTTGGAGTGCTTCTCGAGTCTCTAGAATTTCTTTACGCCACTTAAGGTTAGGCGTAATATCGAATTCAATATAATCTAATATTATATTCAAGGCTTAAGCATTAAGTTGAGGATATACTCGATACCTCGATAAAAGAAAAAGAAATGAAAACATAACAAAGAAACGAATGAAAATATGATTATTGAATAATTTTTGAGTACGTATATATGTGTGTAAATATATATGTATATATTCTTTGTTATGAAATTATTATTTATTGAATAAGAGTATTCTTAAATAATAAAAGAAAAAGATTACGTTTCTTGGAAAAGAAGAAACGTCGGTTTTTCATATTAACTAAAGGTTTAAAAAAATTACTTTTAAACTAAAGGTTTTTAAGTAAATAAGAATTGAACTAAAGGTTCAATCGAGAATTGAGATATAAGACTAAAGGTCTTAAGCCGGATCGTGTATCCGACTAACAAATATTTATACTCGTAACTATAGGTTCGAGATAAAGTAAGGGAAAGACCCTTGGACGGTGAGTGAAGCCGATCCTAAAGAGACAAGGTGAATACGCCCCCAAACTTTTACTTATTTTATAATGAGTCAACTTGCTTTAAGAAATTGTTTACAAGGAACTTGGTGTTCCTAAAACCATTATGAATAAGGGTATAAACCTAGCCCTCAGGCTGTGGTATACGTATGTCTGGATCCTTACATAGGTGGTACTATGCGATGTATGGGCATGATCGCACCACCCTTGGTCGCAGGACGCTCTCCTGCAGGGAGTACGACCGTTGTGTATATTTACGGGTACTTAACTAAGTCGAACGCTGCGGTGTTTGCTGAGGTGACGTAGCGTAGAGGCTCGTATTTATAATGTGTTATTTGACTTGGTTATTCCTAAGCCACGTTGGGCCGAGGCAGGCGTAGCCTCGAGGAGTAATTAAGTAAAAGAAAATATTTTTGTGTCAGCGTGTTCACCAGCATTCGTTGCTGACGTATTTTCTTACATTTTGCAGGTGAACAAGTTTAGTGCTTGGGATATCGAAGTGCTTTGTATATAAATCCGATGGCTCGGATTTCTTTTGTAAACTTAACATGGTGGTTTGTATTTATAAACATATAATCTTTTGTTAACTTAAACTGGTGTTCATAATCCCGTCTTTTGAATGTAAATATAAATTATACTTTTGATCCTTGAAGTTTTATAAGTCTTCCGCAAATAAATGCAACTCTGATTTATTTACAAACACGATACCAACTTATGGGTCGCACTCCTAGGCCTTAGATAGGGGTGTGACAGGTTGGTATCAGAGTCATCGATCTTAGCGAATTGAGTATCATAAAACAATACCCAAGCTTCGATCCAAGTTTAGGAAATAATTGCTTATGTGTTTAGGGATAAGATAGGCTGGTAACCTTTCTTCCCCCCTCTACAATCTAAACTACCCATAAAATGTATATGTCATTTAAAGCTCACATCGAAAACTTTATACGCAAGGCAAAGGAAGCCAGAATAGCTGAACCATATCTCGAAGACAACGTGAGCGATGGATACTACGAGGCATATTTTGACCAAGACGTGGAAAGAGACTTGTCCAAGCCCTTATACTATCCCGGAAGTCGACACTACCCAATTGACATCCCCGATAGTCCACCGAAGCCAAGTGTTGAGGCACCAAGGCACTCAAGCTATCATGCACCGACTATGCCAATGTATCAACCGTCAGAAGTACCAACGTATCACCCATCAGAGATCCCTACTTATCAACCCACGGAGGTACCACAATATTTCCCAACTGGTTATGTACCGTCAAATCCACGTCCATCATATGCCTTTCTATCTAACATACCTATCAAAGAAGAACCAAAGTCTCCATCTTCCGATTGGATGAAATGTCATTCGGACCCATGCCGATGGTTTACCGGAAGCTCTACCTTTAATGAAGTTAGCTCAAAACCAAACAAACAATGGAGAAGGACCATCCCGTGACCCAATAAGAGAATAATGATGCCAACTGAGACTTTTCAGATAATCCCAATAATCAATGAATCCACACAACCAATGGAGGAAAATAAACCAGAAGAAGAAGAGGAACCCATGGAAGAAGAAGATCACGACGAAGAGGAAGATTCCAACGAAGATGAGGAGGACCCTATAGAAGAGTCTGAGGAAGATATGGAAGAAGAGCATCCTGAGAGTCATAACGAGATATCAAGCCCGATGAATGGATCACTCAATTCCCACAATGCAAGCTTTGGTTCTGTGGACCCATATGTACAATACTTGGAGAAATTAAGGATCCGAACCTCGTCAAACTTTCCACCATTTCAAGGAGAAGTTCCTTCAATTCAAGAGCAAGCCGATGAGATCCGCGAGCAGAATCAAGCTGCCAAGACTTACCTCTTCCTCGCAACCGACAAGACTAATGTTCCGTATCCTGAACCGCGGAACCATTACGAATTGTTGACACTGTGTTACCGAGACCCACCTCCACAGTACGGATACCCCAACATAATCCCGCAGTCATATGAAGAACATCTAGACCTCGCTCTACATGAAACCGACAATTGAAGGAAGAAGGTGCACAAGGAAGAGAAGAAAAGAAGAAAGTTGGAGAAACACTCCTTAGTAAATGTAACAAATTAACGAAGGTAGTAAAGAAGTTCTTGAAAGACTGCAAGTGGTGGTGTGAAATGTGAAGACTCTATGTGTAAATTAGTATTATATGATATGTGTATAAATAAAGAATGCATGAAACGTTCTAAATGTAATGATAGGACCAGTAATATATATCGTGGAAACGATATATATGTATTGTAAAATATATATATCCATGAGATATATATGTATAATAAATAAACTTGTGTTTAATATAAGAAATTTGTTAAATTTCACTTAAAAGACATATTGAAAAGAAAATGTCTGAACAAAGCAATAATAACGAAAATGCTCGTAAAGAGAGAGAGATAAAAGCTAAGGGAAAGGCCCCGAAAATGAGAGAGAGGAAGATATTCCTGAAAAATATATGAACAAAATACAAAAGATGATAAAAGATGCTGTTAGAGAAGAATCTTTAAATAGGACTCATTCTAGGCAAACTTGAAATTCTCGATCTGCTAATCCCTCTCATAAATCCGAAAAATCCCGTCCGAACCCATCTCATGTTAAAGAGAGTGTACATGAGTCTAATGCCAATGGTGATGTTAGACGAGAGTTTAAGAAACTCAAGATAAGTGGTTGTTCTTTTAAAGACTTCAAATACTATGGACCAAAAGAGTTCCATGGTGACAAGAGAGCCATTTCAATAGTGAGGTGGCTAGAAGAGATGGAAACAATCGTTATCACAAGTAAATGTTCCGAAGTGGAGAAAATCCAATACTATGCTTTAATGTTCAAAGGTGAAGTGTTGGAGTGGTGGAATGCTCTGTTAATGAGCAAAGGAAGAGATGTAATGTATGGTATGAGTTGGGAAGATTTTAAAGCCTTGTTGATGGCTAAGTTCTGTCCCATGCACGAAACCGACCAGATTCAAACGAAATTTTTGAATCTCAAGGTCATTGGGACAAACCTCCGCGAATACAATACTAAATTCCATGAGTATTGTCGCCTAGTGCCCCAGCTGGTTAACCCCGAGTCCAGCAAAGTCACGAGATATATTTGGGGACTTCCACGGGAAATCCGCGACATGGTAAGGTCTCACCTACCACAAACCGCTGACTTTGCAATGGAGTTGGCCGGTTATTTAATGAGCGGCATGGTTCGTAACAAAGAAGAAGACAAGAAGGTTACGACGCCAACAACTCAAGGAAGGACAAGTGGAGGAAATAACCGATTCAAAAGAAAGGGCGTGAACCAAAGCCGATTCAATTTAAACACTCCACAATGCAAGACTTGTAAGAGATATCATAGGGGACGTTGCAATTTTTCCCCACCTCATAAAGTTTGCGAATCTTGCAATCGCACGGTTCATGATGCTGCGGATTGCTGGAAGAAGAAAATGACTTGCTACAACTGCAAGGAGATGGGCCATCTAAGTTTTGAATGCCCAAAGAACAAGCCTGCAGCTGGTGGTGCAGGTGGAAGTGGCAAAGACAAGAAAGGAAAGTCTCGAGTCTTCGTACTCGACACAAAATGGGTCTCCGACATGCCGGAAACCATAACCGGTACGTTTCTATTCAACGAAACCTATGCTAGAGTTTTATTCGATTCGGGTGCCAATTTGAGTTTTATAGATTATAGTTTCTGTAGTCTATTAAACGAACCATTTACTAAATTAGATAAAACTCTAAGCGTCGAGACTGCTAGTGGCGAAATCGTTAAAATCTCTGAAGCTTTTGAAAACGGAAAAATCCTTTTAGCTGGTTACATCTTACCTATTTGTTTGTTACCCATGAGTTTGGCTGGTTTTGATATTGTACTTGGTTAGGATTGGTTATCCGATAGCCATACCCGTATCATCTGCAATAGCAAAATTGTGGAAATCCAAGCCCCCGATAAACGAACAATTCGAATTGAAGGGGACAAAGACGCTGGCCAAGTTAGCATAATCTCCATGATTAAAGCTAACAAATGTTTGAATCAAGGATGCCTCGCATTCATGGCCTACGTCACTGAAGAATCTAAGCCAAAACAAATTCAAGACGTCCCTATCGTTTCTGATTTTTCTGACGTCTTTCCTGATGAACTTCCTGGAATTCCTCTCGATCGTGAAGTAGAGTTTAGAATTGATCTTATTCCCGGTACTGCTCCGATCACCAAAGCTCCATATCGCTTAGCGCCAACCAAAATGAAAGAGTTAAAGAAGCAACTCGACGAGCTACTTGAGAAAGGTTTTATGCGACCAAGTTCTTCGCCTTGGGGAGCACCAATTCTATTCGTTAAGAAGAAAGATGGTTCCATGCAAATGTGCATCGACTATCGTGTGTTAAATAAAGTCACAATCAAAAACCGATATCCACTCTCTCGTATCGATGATCTTTTTGACCAACTTCAAGGTGCTAGCTATTTTTTTAAAATCGATCTTCGTTCCGGCTATCACCAACTCAAAGTCCAATATGAATATATTCCAAAGACTGCTTTTCGAACAAGGTATGGACATTATGAGTTCACGGTTATGCCGTTTGGACTTACTAATGCTCCGGCTGCATTTATGGACATGATGAACCGTATATGTAAGCCGTACTTTGATAAATTTTTTATCGTCTTCATCGACGACATACTCATTTATTCTAAGTCCAAGGCCGATCATGAAATACATCTTCGAATTCTGCTTGAAATCTTTAGAACCGAGAAGTTGTACGCCAAGTTCTCTAAATGCGAGTTCTGGTTGCACGAGGTGCAATTTCTTGGTTACATCATCAATGTCAACGGTATTCAAGTGGATCCCTCTAGGATTGAAGCTATCTCTAAGTGGGAGGTCCCGAAGTCGCCAACCGAGATCCGAAGTTTCTTAGGTTTGGCTGGCTATTACCGTAGGTTCATCGAGAACCTTTCTCGTATCGTCGTTCCCTTAACTTCATTAACTCGTAAGAACATCAAGTATGAATGGGGGACGAAGCAACAAGAGGCGTTCGATATACTTAAACAAAAGCTTACCCAAGCACTTGTCTTGGCTTTGCCAGAAGGTACTGAAGATTTTGTAGTATTTAGTGACGCGTCTCACTCAGGTTTAGGAAGCGTACTAATGCAACAAAAGAAAGTAATAGCATACGCCTCTCGTCAATTGAAAGTACACGAAAAGAATTACACGACTCACGATCTAGAGTTAGGCGCCATAATCTTTGCACTTTAGATTTGGAGGCACTATCTCTACAGAGTACGATTCACCGTGTACACTGATCACAAAAGTTTGAAACACATCTTTGATAAAAAAGAGCTCAACATGCGCCAACGGCGATGGATGGAGACTCTTAACGACTACGATTGTGAAATTCTGTTGGTACATGATGTCAGTAGTTCAGTATCTAGTGTTATGTTTGTGTCTGTAATCGTGTTAGTTTGTTTTTGGTTTGATTTAGATAGGTTGTCTCACAAGTTCGCCTGATATAAGCGAACTTGTGGACAAGCGAGTTATTGACAACTTCTCCTAGTCTGTTAGGCGAAGTTGACGTAACATATATATACATATGTTACGGGTTGTATTGGATAGTTTTAGCCAGAACGTGTAATAGTGATTGAACATCACGTGTTGAAGGGTTGCAATACAACGTGTCTTTTGAGTATTGTATCGTGTATTTGTGCTTGGTTTTAACGTATATCGCATCGAACACTCGTATCGTCTTACGTAGGGATTCCGCACCTATGTAGTACGAGATACTTCCGTGTAGATCCGGTTAGGAACCTACAATTGGTATCAGAGCATTTTCTCGTGATTGTGTGGTTCGGGATTATCACACAAGTGTAGAAATCGTTCCGTTCGACTATTCGCGGGACGAGTTTACGTTGAAATACCGAGTTTTTGTGTCCTACCCATCTCCCACTATCAAATATAACCCATTACACCTTCGCATACCTCGCAATATGTCAAATTAAAACCTGCAAAAACCTTGTGTTCATCAAGCGAAGTTGCCGTCACTGTTCGTAGGGTTTAGGCGAAGTTATAAGTTTAAGCGAAGTTATCAACCAAGCGAAGTTGATTTCAGGCGAAGTTGTCATCAAGCGAAGTTAATCAGCAAGCGAAGTTAAGAGTTTCAGCGAAGTTAAGAAATCAAGCGAAGTTAAGCTTAAGCGAAGTTAAGAATAACTTCGCCTACTGGTCACTGTTCAAATTAAAAAAAATAAAAATAAAAAAAATTTGTGTGTGTTTTCAAGTCGTGTTTCTTTCAGCAATGACTTCGATAAACATTACGGAACTGGTGAAAATGGAAGTTGAGGCCGGTTCAGCAACTAAGGCTCCGAAAATGCTTAAGGGTACCGATTTCTTTGCTTGGAAAGATCGGTTTGAACAGTATGTTAAATATCAAGATGCTAAGAGGTGGGTGTGCATACAAGATGGATACATTCCACCAACGGCCTTGTTTGAGGGTCGTGATCAAATAAAGAAGTACCGTAAGATGGATGAGGAGGAGAGGAAAATGTATGAGGCAGAGAGTAAAGCTCATGCGGCGATCACCATGGCTCTTCCACAAGAGATTCTTCACACCTTCAGGAAATACAAAACCGCTAGAGAGCTATGGGAAGCGCTAGAAAATCGATATGAATGTAATGTGGGGATACGTGCATCCAAAATTAAGCTACTAAAAACCCAATTCTCGGTGTTCAAATATTTGAAAAATGAATCACTTGATGATATCATCACAAGATATTATCACCTGATGACCGAACTCAGCAATTACTCCATTGTATACAAAGAAGAGGAGATAGTCGAGAAAATTCTTGATGCTCTTCCACCGAAATCGGAAATGTACACGGTTTTGATGAGAGAAGATAAAAGAGTTTGCCAATATCGATTTGGAAACAACACTCAATAAATTACGAACTTTTGAACTTAACATGGTTCGAAAAGAGACACCAACTGATCAGGTTCAGGATCCGGGAATGTATGGTGCGAAAGTTACTTCAAGTTCAAGTTCAAAGTCAGAATCCTCTGCTTATTACTCAAAGGGAGACTCAAACTCAAATTCAACTCAGGATGGTCATGTGACTGTCAACATGGATGGTGATGTATGTTTCGTATCTGCAGGAAGTAATTCTTCAAAACCTCAAGCCACAACTGGTAACTTTTCATCAAATGTTCCAACCAACAACTACTCACAGATGCCCATGAGTGTTAAATCAGCTGAACAGCAGTTTGCTCTCTATGCATCTTTCATTGCATCTTATGAGAATTACATCAAAGGTAAAATAGTCGATCCCGCAACTTTGGATGAAGACTATGATCAAATTGATGCTGATGATCTAGAAGAGATGGACCTGCAGTGGCAGATGACTATGATAGTAAGACGGGTTAAACGATTCATGAAGAAAACAGGTAGAAAGTTCGTTGGCGAAAGACCAGGTTTTGATAAGTCAAAGGTTCGATGTTATAACTGTCAACAGAATGGTCACTTTACTAAGGAATGTACAAATGAAAGAGTCGAACGTAGTCAGAACAGGCCGGCACAACAGAATGGGGGAGGTAGTGAGAATAGAGCTATGGTATCTAGACACAATGGTGGGTATAACTGGAATCTACAGGTTGAGGAAGTCTTAGAACAGGCAAATTTGGTGAACATCGAAACTGCAGGAAGTGAGAAAGAAACGGGAGAAAATCAAGCTTACATGGCAGAAGTGAACGATCAGCTCTCTGAGGTAAGTTCTGAACTTCATTGTATGCAATGTTAAAATCTGTCTGAACAGTTTAAAACAGTAACTGATCAGTTTGTTAGTTTGGACGCTCAATTTAAAACGCTAAAAGAAGATCATCATTACACTAAAACTAGAGAAAACAGTTACTCGGTAAAAATAAAAGCTAGTGAAAAGGATATCAGAAGTCTTAAAGCCAGTCTAGCTGATAAAATACAGGTAACTGATCTTAGTTATGAAGTGTTAGAGGAAAAAACCAAACTAATTGCTGAAAGGGATAAACAGATAGCTGATTACCAGGTAAAAGTGGTGGAATTAAACAGAAAAATTGAACAGTTTAGAAATTCCTCAGCAATGCTTGATCACATCGTTAGTGTTCAACGTTCCCCAGTTAACAAAGGGGGAATTGGATTTTCTGAAGTTCCACCACCATATAACCATAACTATACGTATGATCCTAGTAATCAGAAATCTGTTGATGTTGAGATTAGTCAGACAGTTCCTGTCAAAGTTTCGATTAAAGAACCTGAAGTTAGTGAAAACGAAACATGTAAGCCTGTTTCGAATGTTAAGATTTCTGTTCCTAGTTTCTGTCTCATCAAATTCGGACAAGACATCCGAATCTAGTGAGATAATAGAAGAAGTAGTGTTACTAAAACGTGGGGAGGAATATAAGCCAACTGAAAAGAACTCTCCCCTAAACCCGTTTGTCCCACCATATGTTAGACAAACGAATAGTAATGCAACCTCAACATCTGAAACAACTGTTGAGACGAAAGTTGAACACAGGAGTTGTTTCAGATGCAATCAAATAGGACACCTAATTGCAGATTGTCCTCTAAATCAGAGATTCAAAGGTATGAGGCCTTCGAAAACTGAGAATAAAACGAATAGTAATTACTATAATGGTAAGAATGCTTACTCACCAAAGTTCAGATATTGGACTAATCCAAGATTTCAAAGAAATCTATCTCAGTTTTTCCCAGTTAACAACCAAACCAACAATTATAACTCAGTTAATCCACTAAGGTTTGGATGGCCTCATAGTCAATTCTCAAGAAGGTATCCTTTCAGAACTTACAGAAATCACTCTCAAACTGCCTTTGGGCAATCAAAGTACGGGATGCCGTTTAACAGATTTAATCGACCTAAGACCAGTAGGTCTTGGGTCCCCAGATTTTAATCTTTTCGTTAACTGTGCAGGAACAGTTGAACAGGACTGTAAACAATCGTTGGGTTGTGGATAGTGGCTGTTCCCGGCACATGACTGGTAACAAAAATTTGTTACACGAATGGAAACCTGTTCAAGGAGGTAGGGTAAGTTTTGCTGGAGAGAGTGGTGGTAGAATTACTGGTATTGGAACTGTGACAAATGGTAAAATGAAGTTAGAGAAGGTGAATTTTGTTGAGGAGTTGAAGCATAATTTGTTGAGCGTGTCTCAGATTTGTGACAAAGAGTACACAGTGCACTTTACTAAAAATGAAGCAATTGTTCTGTATCCTGGTTTCAAGATACCAGAGGCATGGGTGGTGATGAAATCTCCAAGAGAAAAGAACACATATGTAATGGATATGAGGTCAACTGAGATGGAAACAGAAGAGTCATGTCTTCTGACAAAGGCAACTGAATCTGAGTCCGAGTTATGGCATCGAAGAATGGGACACATACATCTTCGAATAATGAACTACATTGTCAAGAATGGGCTTGTACTTGGTGTTCCCTTGAAAAATTTTAACTTTGAAGACCAATGCTTATCGTGCAAGAAGGGAAAGCAACACAAGAAACCTCATCTCTCCAAGAAGGTTAATTCAATAGTCAGTACCCTAGACTTACTTCACATGGATCTCTTCGGTCCCGTGAGCGTAAAAAGTCTAGGTGGAACATCATATTGCTTGGTAATAACTGATGATTACTCTCGATACTCTTGGGTATACTTTCTGAAGGCAAAAGATGAGACGGTTCAGTTAGTAACTAACCTGATTACCAAGGTTGAAAATACTGTGGGAAGAAAGGTTAAGTACATCAGGAGTGATAATGGGACAGACTTCAAGAACTACCAGTTGGAGATGTTCTGCTTACAGAAAGGGATAGACCACCAGTACAGCGCCCCGTATACTCCGCAACAAAATGGAGTGGCTGAGAGGAAGAACAGGACGCTAATTGAAGGAGCCAGAACTATGCTGGCTGATGCTAAACTTCCCGTGGTGTTCTGGGCTGAAGCTGTTGCCACAGCCTGCTATATCCTTAATCGTGTTTTAACTGTTAAAAGATTGAATAAAACTTGTTATGAACTTATGCATGGTCGAAAGCCAAACTTGAATGGTCTCGAACCATTCGGGTCCCCATGCACGATATTAAAGACAAATTCTAAATTTGGTGAGAAAGCCGACGAAGGTATTTTAGTTGGATATGTTGTTGGGACACCCAACAGAAGAATCTTTAATTTATCGAACAGCAAGGTTGAAGTGGTATGTAACACCGACATCACGAGTTACAAACCACCAATGCCCAGCACGGGACCCGCTGAAGCTTTTGACTATGATAAACTGTTCAAATCCTTTAATATGCCTTTCTTGGATTTTGCAGAAGTTGATGAGAAAATTGCTTCACAGATTCTGTATTATGAGGAAGAAAATATTGTGCAACGTCCGCGATACGATGAGTGTCATCCTTCCTCGTCAAGAACCGTTGATATTCCGGCTGCCTCTACTGAGGAAGAATTCTACAATCCTTTTCACTCTCAACACCAATCACCCATTGATGAACTCTCTTCGAACTTGGAAAACAATCTGGAAATCAGTACGGTTCCGACTACTGGATTTCACAAGAATCATCCTTTGGAGAACGTGATCGGTGATCTGTCTGATGGTGTACAAACAAGACGAAGCTTGAATGAGCACACCTGTGTTTACGCAAGCATTAAGGAAACGGGTATCATTAATGAGTGCTTGTACACCTGCTTCATCAGCCAGATTGAACCAAAGAACTATCAAATGGCTCTAAAGGACAGCTCGTGGGTCGAAGCCATGCAAGAAGAGTTAGCCCAGTTCGAGAAGATGGAAGTGTGGAAATTAGTTGCAAAACCGAAGAATGTGCATGCTATTGGCACCAAATGGGTTTTCAAATGTAAGAGAGATGAGAAAGGGATAATCATAAGGAACAAGGCGAGGCTAGTAGTGAAAGGGTTCAATCAGCAAGAAGGAATCGACTACAATGAAGTGTTTGCTCCTGTGGCAAGATTGGAAGCGATTCGACTATTTATGGCATTTGCTGCACACAATGAGATGAAGGTGTTTCAATTAGACGTGAAAAGTGCTTTTCTCAATGGTAAAGTCGATGAGGTAGTATACGTTGAACAGCCTCTGGGTTTTCCTGACCCTGACTTTCCTGATCATGTGTACAAGCTGAGTAAAGCGCTATATGGACTACATCAGGCCCCTCGTGCCTGGTACGCCACCTTATCTGATTACTTACTCGAGAATGGGTTCGAAAGAGGAAAGATCGACAGCACGCTATTTGTCAAGAGAAAAGGGCGAGATTTTCTACTAGTTCAAGTCTATGTGGACGACATCATATTTGCTGCATCAAAAGTCGTCATGTGTCAGGAGTTTGAAGAAGTCATGAAAAAGAGGTTTGAAATGAGTGCAATGGGTGAATTAACTTTCTTTTTAGGATTGCAGGTTGATCAGAAGAAAGATGGGATGTTCATCCATCAAACTAAATATGTCCAAGACGTTCTCAAACGCTTCAAGATGGAGGACAGCACTCCATTTGATACTCCGGTTTGCGTCAACCACAAACTGGGTGCTGATTCGGACAGTGATGAAGACGTGGATCCCACCCAATATCGAGCAATCATAAGTTCTTTATTGTATTTAACTGCATCTAGACCTGATATTATGTTTGCAGTTTGTCTCTGTGCTCGATTTCAGGCAAGCCCAAAGGAATCTCACATGAAGGGAGTGAAGAGAATACTGCGGTATCTCAAAGGCAAGCCTAAGCTGGGATTGTGGTACACGAAAGGGGGAGACTTGGATTTGGTCGCTTACACAGATTCTGACTATGGAGGTTGCAATCAGAACAGGAAGTCGACAACCGGTGGATGTCAGTTTCTGGGAGGAAGATTGGTTTCGTGGCAATGCAAGAAGCAGACCTCTGTAGCCATTTCCACCTGCGAGCAGAGTACATGGCAGCATCGAACTGCTGCTCCCAGGTTCTTTGGATACAACAGCAATTGCGCGATTACGGTCTGAATTTCACTCAAACTCCTATTTGCATTGATAACACTGCTGCAATCTCAGTAACTAACAATCCCGCCAAACAAAGCAAAACCAAACACATTGACATTCATCATCATTTTATACGGGATTGTGCTGAGAAGAAATTAATTGTGCTAGAAAAGGTTGATTCGTTAGATAATTTCGCCGATCTTTTTACTAAAGCGTTTGACCAAACTCGTTTTCAAAATCTTGTTGAGCTTAATGGGATGATCAATACCGAGTAACCGTATTTTTCGTTTTTGCTTAAAAAAAACGTCACTATCGCTTAGAATTATGTCGTTTGCTTCAGTTTGAAGGACATATCTTCGGATGTGTTTGGTCCTCACTTCTACCAGTAGATTATGAGGATAGCCATTAACCAGATGACTGAAAGTGACTGGGGCGGTTTATGATGTGTTTTTATTCTTTCGTTGAAAAGTAGTCGTTCATACTTAGTTAAAAGGACGCATATTCGTATGTGGTCGGTCCAGCTGATCCATTGGATCTTCAGGATAGCCGTTTACCTGATGACTTTGACTTGATCGGGGCGATAGAATCTAAAATTTTCTTTTGGGAGATGATATAATTTTTCAAGTCTAAAACTTCGTAAGAAGTTTCAATACAATTTTTCTAAGAAAATTGATCCAACCTTGGAAAGTGATACACAAACTAATTCTGTGTGCTTAACTAGTGAAGTTATTAGGCCTAAAAGACTCTAGAACAGTCATTGTATGTTATGGTAGCTTTTTATGGTGCGTAAAAGTAGAAGTGATACTAACTAAATCTTCTCGATTTAAAGTGGAGACTCATTCAGAGCTGTGTATGTCTCCATATACATATTTCCGAATGATAGGCAGAAAAGCGATTACCCAGTCATACACGAGCCCGTGAGTGTTCTGATTTCCGAGAAGATAGTATGTCAAGTACCTGCAGTGATCCAGATTCGGGACTTGCAGTAGTCTACTGTTATGAAGCTATGCAAATCTTTATTATTTAAAAAAATAAAAAATAAAAAATTATGATGTTAAGCCTTCTGAAGCCTATTATGTTATGCTTATCAATCAAGAGGCGATAAAGAAAACGGGAAGAAGACTCTAAAGATCAAGATGTACTTACTGTTTAATCAGACACTACGGGTCGATGTCAACTCGGGGTGACTTAGGGAAAGCCAAATAAGCTTTGAGAATAGATAGGAGGCATCACAATCTCTGATGTGTTGTTCGTTTAAATTTTGAGCCTAATTGAACCTAATGCGTATCACAGAAGCGATGAAAACCATACTAAGTTGTTTACCTGCTTACAACCTGTTTCTTTATGTCATAATACCGCTGAACATGGATCTATGTGACAGCCATCTAATTAGTATGATTCCTGTTCGGATCTTTTCTAAAACATGCTAGTCTTTGTCAATACTGAAATTTGATCCCGTGTACTTTATTTCTAAAATATACTTTACATATGTCGTTTTATGGTTTAATACTTGGTTACTTGGTCTTTGATCGTAACATTTAAATCTTTAAAGGAAGTTTTAAATGTAAGTTGCATTTTGTTCAAATGTTTAAGGGCCTCTTTTGTAAATTTAAAGCGAAGTTACTTGGCGAAGTTAAGGGTAAGCGAAGTTAAACCTTAACTTCGCCTGTGTAATGTCAGCCCTATATAAATGACTTTTTGGTCAAACACCAGTTAATATTTACAAAACCCAGGCGAACTTATCACATTATAACCCTCGGCGAACTTGTCAATTGAATCAAACCTTGTTGTTAATTGATTTCGATCCGTGTTAAAGGTGTGTAGGGTCTGTGATGCTTATAATTCTTGTTAATGGCGTTAATTAGATGTCCTTTTGGTCCGATTTGGGATCTCGTTCATGCAAACCATTACACACCCACTTTTCAAACTCTTTTTAACGTGTTCGTAACTAATGTGATCGTCTAGATCTCTTTAGTAACATGTTTTTATTGTCCACAATCACCAAATTCACCAAACAAACCTCGTCTGTCCTTCTGAACGTTCGCCGTTTCAGTTCAGGCGAAGTTATAGTTTAGGCGAAGTTGTTCTCAACTTCGCCTTAGGCTTAACTTCGCCTGCTGCTTTTATCTTTAACTAATCAAGAGCGAAGTTGTTCAAGGGGCGAATTTATGGTTAGGCGAAGTTATCCTTAACTTCGCTTTATCCCTAACTTCGCCTGGTGCTTTACATATTATTTAAAAGTTAATCTGTTGTCAGGCGAAGTTATTGTATAGGCGAAGTTGTGCTCAACTTCGCCCTATGTGTAACTTCGCCTGCACACTAAAGTTTATCTTAACTTCGCTCATGGTAATAGGCGAAGTTATGATTTGCTTTGTCGATGTTCTAACTTAGACCGTTTGTTGTGCAGATATGGCAGCTGTAGCAGGAGCCGGTGGTGCTGGTGGTGACGAAGGTGGTGATAACAACCGTCAATTCTTTCCGGGTCACAATATGTACATCACGCTGGACCCGGATGCTAGCGGTGTTGATGATTATCGCGAGATCATCTCTTTCCTTATCCGCTCGCGTATCTTCCATGCTATTACTACAACTCTGCTCATCTCTCTGCCGAACATTGAAGACTTCTGGCAAACGGTAGAATATGATTGTAGAGTCGAGCCCCCAGTTATGCGCGCCACCGTTAACAATCAGGAGGTGCGGTTCTCCTCTGAGCAGATAAGGGTCGCCTTGCAGTTCGGGAATGAAACTAGAGATGATCCTACAGACTTTACTGCTCCATTCAGAGATGGTGCATTTTTACGAATGGGCTATTCCTGTCCATTGGGTGACACTCAGAGGCGTAAGGGATTTTTGTTAGATCAATGGTGTTTTCTCATGCACGTGATGATCGTGTGCATGTCGGGTCGTAAGGCTGGTACGGACGGGATGGGTGCGACGATGCAATCGGCAATGACAGCACTGACTTACAACAAGCGTTACAGCTTCAGTCAGATGGTGTTTTATGAAATTGACCGTCAGAGACGTGCGGTAGCTCGTGAAAGATTCTTGATGTATCCAAGATTTTTGAAAATGATCTTGAATCATGTGGCTCCTACGCTACCTCAGCGCCATCCCATTCGATATGTAGAGAGTGTCAGCAAAAGGATATTCGCACAGTGCAGATCGTCGAGTGCGCGAAGTAAACCAGAGCTTCGTCCACGACATACTCCGTTATTTGGGTATTTGATAAACCCGGCGTATGTTGCTCCTCGTGGAGACGAGTTCCGGCACCGCAACAGGCTGTTGTTTCTCAACCACCACCTGTGGTACAGCAAGCATTGCCTGCTGCTCCTGTTGTGGCACCGGAGGAACAAGTAGACCTTGAAGCTACTTTTGGTGGCCAAGGATTCTTTGATATGGAACGAGTTGATCCTGAGGCAGAGGTTCAGGTCTCAGTAGCAGGGTTTCTGGTGTTGATGTGTCGATGGTAGCTACGTCTGTAGCTGATTCTGAAAGAACCGACTCTGACTCCTCAGCTGATGATGTTGCTGAAGCAAGACAGATACTGGTCGCCCAAGATAGAATTCATGAAAAAAGAAAGAAAGACACAGATGACAGTGAATCTGACTATGAGGAGGAGTTAGATCGGTTGATTCGTCGATCGAAAAGGGTTAGAACGGGTGAAGGCTCGGGAGCTGGTGAAAGCTCGAGGGTTGTTCGTTTCTCTCCACCCGCCTTATCTGGTATGACTATGGTCCCTGCATCGATGACTGTGACAGGACCAATCACCTCGGATGTTCCCGTGATATCTACATCATCTTCCTTTGGCATTCCACCCACTACTTTTCAGTTTTCGGCTCCAGAAATTGTTTCCTTGCCACCTCCTATACTTAATCCATCGGAGGTTGTTGCAAGATTCGTTGAGTCGACACTGGTTGCCACTGCAGGGTTATCTGTTACAATACCACCTGTGGTTACTTATCAGCCTGTTTCTGATGTTCCGGCTACCTTGGGAATCCCTCCACCGTATGCTCAAGACATTTCTCATATGAGATTTGATTTTGATGCAACTTTATCTGACTCAGACAGGATAGCAGCTCTCGAAAGGGTCGTGGCAGAACAATCAAGAATCAACCTGATCCAGACTCACGCTATTCAGCGCCTTGTTGCAGAAAATCAGATTCAGTCGTCTCTCCTGGTTGAGCACTGTAAACTTTTTGATGCTTTAAAACAGTTCTTAGCATCTCAGGGGGAGACGAGCTGCAAGGGCGATGAGTTGAGGACGAAGAAGAGTAATGATAGAGACGATGATCCCAATGCATCTAGAGGTGCAGGTGGTGAGTTGCCAATAACTGAACAAACTCTTGGGACTTCCACATCTTAGGGGGAGTCAGCTGGTGCAGCAGGTGGATCAGGGGGTGATGATGTGGTGGTAGTGGATGACGAGGAGATGTTGGATGACGATATTGTAGGTGACGACGATGTGTTACCGGTTGAAGAGATTGAGAAAATAGGAGCTGAGATTGTGATTGACAGTGAGATTGAAGAGGGAGAGATTGTGGAGGATAATGTTGAGCATGAAATTCCAGAAGTTGAGAAGTCAAATGTGGGTCAAGATATGGGAAGCGATGAGACTGAATGGGAAGAGCAGCCGAGATGGAAAGAAGGCTACGCTCAATGGTTCGTAAAGACAAAGAAGCCAGCGGTTCCAACTATGTTTAAAAAGAGTTATAATATCAAAGGGTATGCTGAATCAAAGAAGGGGATAATATGCTGGTTATATGATGAGCAATTGAGGCTATTTGTGATTAAACGTTTTGACGGAGTTCAGTACTTCAAAAGGTTGTTGAGATCATTGAATACCTTGCCGGAGTGTGAGGTGAAGGATTTAGCCAAGTTGGGGTTGATAAACAGGAGTGATGATAATATGGCTAGGATTATTGGAAAGATCGTGTTGTTAAAGCCGATATAAAGGGAAGCTTGTTGAAGATAAAGACAGAGGAATGAGAACTGATGGCAAACCTTGGATGGTAATGAAGTATAAGCCTATCCGGTGTTTAAAAGAAGTGCCGATGAAACAAATGCCCAAGGATGTCCTAAAGGATCTGAAATAGTGGTATGTCGACAGTCAAACAGCTGAAGCGGTTATGGAGGCTGAAGATGAACAAGAGGTGCTGAGAGTGTATGATCCTATGCACTTGGTGAATTTGTCTCAAGCTGACCTGCAGGTGCTGAACGAGAAAAAGATATTCTATATTCCTGCATGGAAAGAAGAAGCCAAGAAATACCAGAGAGTTGTCTCTGTCTGTGTAAGACAGGGAGTTCATGCTTGAAGACGGGAGATACAAGATTTTGGGATTACCAGACACGTGATTAAAGATAGAGATATGAAGCTACTGCCAAGGGGGAGTCTGTTGGTACATGATGTCAGTAGTTCAGTATCTAGTGTTATGTTTGTGTCGGTAATCGTGTTAGTTTGTTTTTGGTTTGATTTAGATAGGTTGTCTCACAAGTTCGCCTGATATAAGCGAACTTGTGGACAAGCGAAGTTATTGACAACTTCGCCTAGTCTGTTAGGCGAAGTTGTCGTAACATATATATACATATGTTACGGGTTGTATTGGATAGTTTTAGCCAGAACGTGTAATAGTGATTGAACATCACGTGTTGAAGGGTTGCAATACAACGTGTCTTTTGAGTATTGTAACGTGTATTTGTGCTTGGTTTTAACGTATATCGCATCGAACACTCGTATCGTCTTACGTAGGGATTCCGAACCTACGTAGTACGAGATACTTCCGTGTAGATCCGGCTGGGAACCTACAAATTGTGTATCATGAAGGCAAGGCCAACGTCGTGGCCGATGCCTTAAGTCGTAAAGAACATGAGAAGCCCAAAAGGGTTCGAGCTTTGCGCCTAGAACTCCAAATTGATCTATTTGAACAAATCAAATCCGCGCAAACTCAAGCAATCAACGAAAACCAAATCTCCGACGATAAACGCAATGGCACCATTGACTCATAGTCAAAGGTGACGATGGTATTCTAAGACTCAGTAATAGGATATGGGTACCAATCGTTGGAGGCTTGCGTGAGAAAATCTTGAACGAAGCTCACAAGTCCAAATATACAATGCACCCCGGTAGTGACAAAATGTATCAAAATCTTAAGTCAAACTACTGGTGGAACGGAATGAAGAAGGACATCGCTTCGCATATTGCGAAATGTCTAACGTGTTTAAAGGTCAAGGCTGAACATCAAAAGCCTTTGGGATTGCTTCAGCAACCCGAACTTCCTGTATAGAAGTGGGAGTTAATCACAATGGATTTCATTACCAAACTCCCGAAAACGACTCGGCAACATAATGCTATATGGGTAATCGTGGACCGTTTAACAAAGTCTGCACATTTTATACCTATCAATGAGTCGTATTAAATGGATAGATTAGCGCGTATTTATGTGAACAACATCGTTGCTTTGCATGGAGTACCGCTATCAATAATTTCTGATCGAGACAGTCGTTTCACGTCGCATTTTTGGAAAAGCTTCCAACAAGCTCTCGGTACAAAGTTAAACCTTAGCACCGCCTATCATCCACAAACTGATGGGCAAAGCGAAAGGACAATCCAAACGTTGGAAGATATGCTCCGCGCTTGTGTGATAGACTTAGGCGGAAGTTGGGATGACCACTTACCCCTAATGGAATTTTCGTATAACAATAGTTATCACTCGAGCATTCAAGCCGCACCATTCGAGGCGTTGTATGGTCGAAAATGTAAGACGCCCGTGTGCGGGTCTGAAACTGGAGATAATCAATTGTCTGGACCCGAAATAATCCAAGAAACCACCGACAAAGTTCTTCAAATCCGTGAACGACTTAAGACGGCACGTGATCGCCAAAAGAGTTACGCCGATGTCCGTCGTAAGCTGTTAGAGCTTAGTGTCGGTGATAAAGTTCTCTTGAAAGTCTCGTCATGGAAAGGCTTTGTTCGATTCGGTAAGAAAGGCAAACTAAGTCCTCGATTCGTTGGACCCTTCGAGGTACTTGAACGAATTGGTACCGTCGCATACCGTTTGCGACTACCCGAGGAAATGCAAGGGATACACGACGCATTCCATATTTCAAATCTAAGAAAGTGTCTAGCTGACGAATCTCTTTCGATGCCCCTAAAAGATGTTTAATTAACGAAAACTTAAAATTTATCGAAAGACCAATTCAAATTGAGGATTCGAAAACTAAGAAACTTAAAAGACGAACTTTGAAAATCGTGAAAGTAAGATGGGACTCACGAAGAGGACCTGAGTATACATGGGAACTCGAGTCCGAGATGACGAAGAAATACCCCCACTTATTCTCGTAAGCAATCTCGAGGACGAGATTTATTTCAAGGTGGGGAGGATGTAACATCACGTAATATTCGGGCCAAAAATGTCAACTTTCCAAAGTCTAGGGACTGAAATTGCCAAAATCCAAACTGGATGGTTAAAAATGAAAAATCTGATTTCCTGACCCATCGCGGTACGCGATGAGTCAGAAGAGAACCCCATCGCGTATCGCGATGGGGCATCTGACAATTTGTGACACGTGTGCCACGTGGCACACGATGGCACCGGTTGTCGCCACGTGTCACCACGTGGCAACACGTCCGCCACGTGGAGCGATGCCTGCCACGTGTCGACACGTGGCAGACCTACCCGCCGCGTCATCTGACCTATATCGCGGTACGCGATAGGTCAGCCCAGGGACCCATCGCGGTACGCGATGGGGTTCCAAAAATCGCCTATAAATAGCGACCATGGGCATTTCAAATCTGCACACCAAATCAGCTCTAACCTCTCACTACTCTCTCTAGCTTACCTCGATAAGCGTGCCATAATACCTCGATAAGCGTGCCCCGATCCCTTGTTTGCGTGTAACGTTTCCTCGAAGTGCGTGCCACCCTCCACCCACATTTAACCAAGAATGGCGTTTGTTCTCGAAGTACGTGCCCATGATTATTGAAGATTTAGCATATCTCGATTAGCGTGACGAGCAAAGTAAAGCGGCGTTGGAGTGCTGCTCAAGTGTCTAGAATTTCTTTACGCCACTTAAGGTTAGGCGTAATATCGAATTCAATATAATCTAATATTATATTCAAGGCTTAAGCCTTAAGTCGAGGATATACTCGATACCTCGATAAAAGAAAAAGAAAAGAAAACATAACAAAGAAACGAATGAAAATATGATTATTGAATAATTTTTGAATACGTATATATGTGTGTAAATATATATGTATATATTCTTTGTTATGAAATTATTATTTATTGAATAAGAGTATTCTTAAATAATAAAAGATAAAGATTACGTTTCTTGGAAAAGAAGAAACATCGGGTTTTCATATAAACTAAAGGTTTAAAAAAATTACTTTTAAACTAAAGGTCCAGAAGAACAAGTTGATCTTGAAGATGCCTTTGGAGGGCAAGGGTTCTTTGATATGGAAAGGCTTGATCCAGCTGCTGAAGTTCAAGCCTCAGTCTTTGAGGTGTCTGTTGTAAATGTTTCCATGGTCGGTACATTTGTGGCGGATTCTGAGAGAACTGACTCTGATTCCTCCACTGACAATATAGTTGAAGCACAACAAATTCTTGCCAGACAAGAAAGAATTCATGGCAAACGAAAGAAAGACTCAGATTATAGTGAATCAGATTTTGAGGAGGATTTATATCGGTTGGTACAAAGATCAAAGAAGGCAAAGGTTGGTGAAAGTTCAAGAGTTGGTGAAAGTTCAAGGGTTGTTCATTTTTCCCCACCATCGTTATCGGGCATGACTATGTTACCTGCTTCTTCAACTGTCACACTGCCGATAACCTCTATGTTACCTTTGGTGGCCGAGTCATCATCATTTGGTATTCCTCCTACTACGTTCAAGTTTACAGCACCAGAGATTGTTTCTTTACCGCCTCCTACCCTTACTCCATCAGAGGTGGTCGCTAGATTTGTTGAGTCGACGCTGGTAGCGGCTGCTGACACGGTTACTACTCAGCCTACCTCTGATATTCCAGCAAGTTTGGGAATTCCACCGCCGTATGCTCAAGATATTTCTCATATGCGGTTTGACTTTGATGCTGCTCTGTATGACTCTGAGAGGATTGCGGCTCTTGAACGTGTTGTTGCTGAACAGTCGCGGATTAATCTCATTCAAACTCAAGCTATTCAGCGGCTTGTGGCAGAGAATCAGATACAATCATCACTTCTCATTGAACATGGTAAACTCTTGGATGCTCTTAAACAGTTCTTAGCATCTCATGGGGAGATGAGTTGCAAGGGTGATGAATTGAGGATAAAGAAGAGGCAAGACAGATACGATGATCCCAATGCATCGAAAGATGCAGGTGGTGAGTTGTCAAGAACTGAACAAAATCTTGGGACTTCCACATCTCAAGGGGAGTCTGCTGGTCCGTCAGGCAGTACAGGTGGTGAGAATGTGGTGGTTGTAGACGATGAGGAAGTGTTGGGAAATGATGAGGATGATTTAGTTGATGATGTTTTGACGGCTAGTGAGATTGAAAAGATTGGAGAACAGATAGAAATTTATAGTGAGTTAGAAGAAGGAGAGATAGTTGATGATGGTGTAGAGCATGATATTCCAAGTGTTGATGAGGTAAAGCTGGCTCAAGATGAAAATGTGTCAGGTGATTCTGAGTGGGAAGAACAGCCAAGATGAAAAGAAGGCTGTGCTCAATGGTTCTTCAAGACAAAGAAACCTGCGGTACCAACAATGTTCAAGAAAAGTTACAATATTAAGGGCTATGTTGAATCAAAGAAAGGTATTATCTGTTGGTTGTATGATGAACAACTAAAATTGTTTGTGATAAAGAGATATGATGGGGTTCAGTACTTTAAGAAGGCTTTGAGATCGCTCAACACCTTGCCTGAGTGTGAGGTGAAAGATTTGGCTCAGTTAAGATTGATTAATAGAAGTGATGACAACTTTGCGAGATGGGTTGGAAAGATTGTGTGGAAGGAAAGTGTGAAAGAGAAAAAGTTTGAGTTGTTGAAGCCTCAGAAAGGAAAGTTGGTTGAAGACAAGGAACGAGGTATGCGGGCTGATGGTAAGCCCTAGATGGTGAGGAAATACAAGCCGATTCGATGTTTGAAAGAGGTTCCGATGAAGCTGATGCCCAAGGATGTGTTAAAGGATCTCAAGTGGTGGTATGTTGACTGCCAGACTGCTGAAGCCATGATGGAAGATGAGGATGAAAAGGAGATCCGGAGAGTGTATGATCCAATGCACTTGGTTAATTTGTCTCAAGCTGATTTGCAGGTACTTAACGATAAGAAGATTTTCTATATTCCTGCGTGGAAGGATGAAGCAAAGAAGTACCAGAGGGTGGTCTCTGTCTGTGTAAGACAAGGCATTCATGCTTGAAGACGGTGGTTACGTGATTTTTGGATTACAAGACACGAGAAAGAAGATAGAGATATGAAGCTACTGCCAAGGGGGGAGTCTGTTGGTGCATGATGCCAGTAGTTCAGTATCTCGTGTTTATTTGTGTCTGTAATCGTTAATTTGTTCTTGTTAAACGTGTTTTGTTTATCTTTATGTTTAGCGAACTTGTTGAGAGCGAAGTTATGATAACTTCGCCTAGCCTGTTGGGCGAAGTTATCGTGTTATATAAACCATAACTTCGGCTCATACTAAACAGAACTTGACAGCTGTTTTGTAACATCTTAGTGTTACGTGTTTGGTTTACCTTTGCAATATAACAAGTATTATCTTACCTACTCGTATTCTTTGAGTGTGATTTACGTGTTCATCGTCTTAACACTCGTATCGTATACGTGGGGATTCCGAACCCTCGTGTTACGAGATACTCCTGTGTTGATCCGGCTGGGAACCTACATTTTGGTAACCAATGACTGATTCACATGGCAACGGTTTAGCCCTATCTTTATTATCTGATTGAATTATGTACATGCTTTGGTTAAATTGATTATCTCACAGGAACAATTTGCATTTTTTTTATTTATTATATATTATCTCACTTAATTGGTGTTTTACTCAAAAAGCCTCGTGAAGAACTTAGGGTTTGCTATGCTAGAGAAGAGATATCAAGATTTAATCTTATTTGAATTATTTACTTTCTTATTTGTTTTAATTATGGATGATGTATTCTGTTTATTTGGATTTTGTTGAATATTTAAATTAAATAAATAGATATTGTCATTTTAATTATTGCATGATAGTACCTTGAGAGCTGTGAGCAATTAGCTCACGTCCAGGCATTTTCGTCTTAGGTTGGGGTGTGACAGATTGGTATCAGAGCTGAAGGTTTAATATAGGTCGTTAGCGGTGCCTTAGTAACATGCTTAGGAGCCCATACGTGCTTATTTGTTTGCCTTCTGTGTTCAAATTATTTGTTTATAGCTTTCTTTGATTTTTATATAATTATTGTTTATTATATCATCATGCACGCACACACAACTCCAAGGTTATGCCTCTCCTTCAAAGATAAATTTTCTTAAATAATTTAAATCAAATAGATTGCTCTTTTATTTTTGGTAAATTTCTTAAGAATTCCCTACCTTTGTTTTTACTCCTTTACCTTAGGGAAGGTTGTGTGACAAGTCTCGTAGTAACTGGAAGGGGAGAGAACTATGAGTCGGGCCTTGGCAAACCGGTTCCGAGAACCCAAGGTAAGACACTATTCCTTACCTGGAGGATAACCTGACCACATTACTCGATCTTATAAGCCAAAGCGGGACATACATGTCATATGACCAACACCCTAGGTTGTCAAACGTGACCGCATTAGCGGTTGCAATTTTATTTAAACCGAATTCACGATGGTTCGTGGCTAAATTCGGTCCTTTCTGATTATCGTGTTTATTTAAATGGTTAGTTGGGCGAATAATCCATGGACACTTCTACTATCCATTTCTCAATTTGTTTGAAGTAGGAGTGTTTTTTGTTGGACGAACCATTTGTGTTTTATATGGAGTAATCATACGTGGTGATTCACGAGATACTCCAACTACCCACATTTTTGTTTCGTTGGTTCGTTATTTAGTTGGTACAGTTAAAATGCCATGGAACGCTCATGGGTCGTCCAACTCTATTGTATTAATAATTCTTTAATTAGTTGGTACACTTAAAATGCATGTAAGGCTCATGGGCTGTCCAACTCATTTGCTTTTATTTGTTAGTTCGTTGGGACATTAAACTGCCATGGAAAGCTCATGGGAGGCCAACACACAAACTTTGTTTCAAGTTAACTCAAACAAATAAACTTTAACTTTTAAAATGACCTCATCTCCTAATCTAGTTAATTATCTTGACTACATCAACTCATAAGTATTTACGCAATGTACCCCATATCTTACAATCTTTTACTTTTATTCCTCAAGATACGACACAAATCCCCCATTCATAAAAACAAAGTTATTATAAGTTATCTAAAACAACTAACCATCTATTATTTAAATGGTTTCCTCAACTTATCCTCACCTTATAAATCTTTATTTTTGGTCCTCATAAAATGTCTTCTCTAAGAAACCATCGTCGTCATCAACATTCATCTGGTTCTCAAGATCTCCGTATGGCTGATAAAATCACCAATTAGTTTGCTGCTGCTGCTATGCCCACAATCATAAACCAAATCTAGAGCCTCAACTCTAATGGATCTGCTAGTTCGGCTGCACCGAATAATTATGATTTTTGTAACTTCTTGAGTACCAAACCTACTTCCTTTCGTGGTCTAGAGAATGCCACCAAGTTGGTGCAATGGTTCGAGAAGATGGAGAATGTGTTCATCCACGGACGCCAAACGAACTAACTTCGCCTCGAGCATTTTCGAGGATCGAGCTATGACATGGTGGAATTCCTTGAAGGCTGACCAAGGACCTTATTTGGTTGTAGCCATGCCTTGGGAGGACCTCAAAAAGGCTATGAAGAAATAGTTTTTCCCTGAACACGAACTGCAAAGGCTTGAAACCGAATTTTGGGAGCTCAAACAAATCGATGGGGATAACTCCACCTATTCCAACCGTTTCTGTGAACTTAAGCCGTATGGTACCCCACCTTGTAACCCCCGAGAACCACGACATTCAGAAATACATTCGCGGTTTACCAAACATTTTCCGTGATGCCGTGGTGAGTTGTGATCCCTTAACCATCGATGAGGCTATGGACCTAGCTGCTTCCCTCACAGACAGTCATGTTAGGGATGGAACCTTTTACCAAAAGGATCCCAAGTCTACTCCCAACAAGACCGAAACCGACTCATCCTCTGATGCTAAAGTCGAACCCAAACCTACTTCAAACAACAATCACCACAACAACAAGCGTAAAGCCAACGATCAAAACTATGTCGTTAACCAACCCAATAACCAACCTTCTCCTAACAAAACCAAAATGACCCGAACAAAAAGGCCTATGATGGACCTCATCCTCTATGCGCCAAGTGTATCCTTCATCACCCTGCTCAATCCCCTTGCCGACTATGCACCCAATGCAACTGTTATGGCCACCTTGCTAACACTTGTCGTGTCCCGCTTAATGCACAAGCCGCCTCACATGCTCAACCCGGTGATCCTTATACCAGTGCTTACTATCATTGTGGAGACCCAAATCATCTCCCTAATTTGTGCCCTCAACTTATCCATGCTCATCAAGCTCAAGCTATGACTGCACCCTACTACCTTACCAATGCTCACCAAGTTCAAACCCATCAACCTCATGTCCTTCAAGCTCTTCCCATCAATCGAGGTCATCCTTACTTATTACTTAACCCAAATCTAACAAACCCCGCACCCGCAAGCTAAAGTGTACCAGGCATACTCTACTCAAGCCCTTGCTATGCAAGTTCAACCCATTAAAGCTATCCCAAGTCAATCTATCTCGAATGCTCAAGTTCTCGTGAATGCAAATCCTTAAGGTGCTTCAAGTCAAATCAACTAAGATACTCAAGGACTCCTAAGACTTTTGTCGATTTTCTCATTCTATCTTAGTTATTTTTGTGTTTTTCCAATTATGAATTGCAACACCTTTTTATGGCATTGAATTATTTGGTTTGAACTATTTATCATTCGCGTATCTTATCTTATGAATAAAGCTTATATTATTTAAGTAAATTTTTATATAAGCCTACTACTATCTTATTTACTTATCCACATTTTATTAACCTCAACTATTAATGAGTTACCCCTTCAAAACTTTGAAGACTTACACTTTTACATTAAGATATGTCTTAGAAATTTCTTTGTTTTATCTAAATCCAATGCAACTTTTGAAATGTTTTAAACATTGGTGATTCTCTAGTTTTGTAGTTAAACTACTTAAAATTTTTGTTTTACCAAAAATCATGTTTTTCAAAATGTTTTGGAACCCACACAATGTGACGAGTTATGTAGACCATCCGACGACCTAAGTAATTATGGGTCGACACGTAACTACCCAAGTCCTCTCATAGAAATCATAATAGGAACAATTGTATGTCATAATGTAGAATTGAAAGTAGTTGAGATAATGGTACAAATGTTAAGATGATAAGGGCATGATGTATACGCCACTAGTACAGCCTATATATAAGTGCCCTTATAGGATTTTCATTTGAAGCCTTGCTTCAACTATTCAAAGTTCTGTATTATGATTAGTTTTAAATTATATTTAAATTTATTTCCTTTCTTCAAAAATTTAATAGTTTTGTTATAGTATTTTCTAATTTCGGGAAGAAATTGCTTTAAGGGGAGACTGTAACAACTCGGATTTTCCATATTAATATTTTTATTATTTACCCGACCCTTTCCGAAGTTTGGGATATTTTACTGATAAAAAATACCGCATTTATAGAGTAAATTAATTATTATAATATTATTGTTTAATTATTTATTTAATATATATTTATAACTTTCAAGATATGACAAATTTAACCCTAAACTAAGCTTTTATCTAAATATGTTTCCATCTTCATATTACATAGACTAAAATGCAATTTATGCTTATTATAATCATTTAACCAGTTTACCCATTATCCAAACCCAGTTCCTTAACCCGTTTACCCAGATCATATCTTGCAGCTCATCCTGTGCCCGTACAAGTCCAAAATAATCTTCGTTACCGTCCAATGACCTGTAACACAATAACACAAATGAAGTACCATAGTTCGTATACTAAACCAAACAAAAACTATATAATTAATACAATAATATATATAATATTAGTACTCTGCCATCAATGTATAGTCTTTAATATAAGGATCAATTGCATATTTCCAACTCCCAAACTGTTAAAATGCAAATTTACCCTACCCATAAATTCAATTGCATATTTCCCCCTTTTTAATAAAATTTTAACATTAATACAATTGCACTCTTATAACATAAAAGACTCTAATACTGGACCACTCGAAAACCTCCTCCAAATAAAAATAAATTAATAAATAAGCATAAAACAAAATAAAAAATGAAAAATTTTATAAAGTAAAAAAACATAAAAACAAAACGTTTATCTAGCATCCCACATAAAAAATACACCTTCTTGGTTTTGTATTTGAGTAAAGGATTTATTGTTTAGTTTAGATTTTAGGGTTAAGACTTTAGGGAAGGGGGGGGGGGGTTAGAATTTTAATTTTAGTTTTTTTTTTTTTGGGGGGGGGGGGGTGGTGGGTTAGGTCTTTTTAGCTTGGGGTGGGGGTAAGGTTTTTTTAGCGAGGTGTGGAGAGGGATTAGGTTTTTTAGTAGGGTGGGGGATGTTGAAAGTAATTCACATAATCAGACATAATATTTGCACATACTTGAGATTCATTAAAGTCAAGAGGTTGATATATGGTTTTGTGAGTTTGAATTTTGAATAAGTAACGTTGGTCATTATATGACCGAGTTACATGTTGATTTAACTCGTCTAGTTATTTTGTTTTCGTTATCATGTAAGGCTATTGATGTATAAGAAATTATAGATGTTTTTAGTTCCAAAATATCTCCAAACAAGCGTAATTTCGACATATATATTAGAATAAATAGCCACTAATGTTTATAATTTCTATCTATAGGTAAATATAGTCGTAAGGAATAAAACAAGCTGAGATACGAAGAAAAACGGAAAAACACAGTGAAAACCAAAAAGACACGCCTCATGGTGAATCAAGATATGGCCATGCCTAGAGCATATGACGTAAAAACAAAAATCAGGAATCAAGACAAGGTCATGTTAACCAAGACACACTCCATGTTATCAAAGGCAATAAGAAAAGACAATATAGAAGGTTCTGAAGCAAAACACGGCCATGCCCTCCCAAAACATGACCATGCCTTCAGAATAAGAGAAAAGGACAAAACAGAAAGAATTTGGACTGTTGTGGAACTCAACATGGCCGTTCTTTTCTTAGCATGGCCGTGTTACCCTAGAGTTGTACGATCTGACAAGAGCAACGAATCAATCCCATCCATCAATCCTTAACCACTTCCTTTCACCAGCATTAATACTCCTTAACCACTTCCTTTCACCAGCATTAATAAGAGAATCAATCCCATCCATCAATCCCTTAAAGATTAAGGGGATTAAGCTTTTGGGAGAAGTCATTTGCATCAAAGATTAGTCATCCAAATTGGTTAGATTGTTTCAATTTGATCATGTTTGTATCTATTACTTTGATAAATACCACTATGTCTATTAGTGGCTAAACTTTCATAGTATCATCTTGGTTTATAATGAATCTTAATTTAAAGTTTGATAATGTAAGTAAAACATGTGATTGGTTTTTTATAACTAATGGTTCTGTTGCAATTATCACTTGATGAGGAATGTTAAAATTCTCTTAAAAGATACCCCAAGTGCTAAGCTTGAGGATAAGCCGAGGAATTGCTAGTCTTGCGAAGCCATGGAGAACCATAAAATAGACACCAAGACCCCGAATATGATAATAAGTCGAGAAATCACCATTCTTGTGAGGACTTGGTTGATAAATTAAGAATCCTTAAAATCAACCCCCAAACGCCGAGCTTGACGATAAGCCGGGGAACTGCCACTCTTGTGAGGGTTTGGGGAATAACTTAAGAAACTTTTAAAGAGTCGCCAAGATTCTGAGCTTGACGATAAGTCAAGAAATCGCCATTCTTGTAAGTGCATGGTTGGGGAGAAAACATGAATCTTAATATTGACATGGACCAAATGGAATACTAATAGTGATTGACCATTTTATAATAAGACTTATCAACAATGTTGTGGAAAAGAATTGTTGGTGTTCATCCACTAAGATCGGTTAATTACTCATTAAGTGAGTGTGCAACATAACCAACTTAAAGCAACTATTAAGTGGTTATTACATGAGTTCTATAATTGTTCAAGAGTTCCGCGGGTTAAAACTTGGTAATTCAAGGTTAATCTTTTAAGACTCAACTAATCTTAATTGGTGTTTTAGGCATAATACAAGGGTTATTTTATAAAGGATCAAGGAAAATTAACTTAATAATTTAAGGGGTCGTCTCATCTTTAAAGTGAATTACCTTATTGTAAGGCCCAGGTCTCGGTGCCCTACATTTCATGTCGGATTTACTCATAAACACGGTTCTACAAATCAGAGTTAATTGAAACTTTCGCGGAATATAAAACACCAATCATTCTTTACAATTCTTTATAAAAACTTGTCTAACATAGAACATCATATCACTTCTTCTTCCGATGCCAGTCTCTTATGTCCATGCCATGTGTCCCTCACTCAAGCCAGCTGTTTCATAATACTCACCTGCGTGCATACTAAAATTCAGCTACGTTGAGTGAGTTCTATTAATTAGGCAACGTACATTACATTCTCATACATTCCTTCATGTATCCAAAGACACGTATTAATACATTATCCTTGTATAAATATCGATAAGAGGAACGTCACGTAATATCTATTAAAAGAACCATTACTATTGCCCCTACTATATATTCTCCATAGAAGGAACAATCTATATATATTATCCATAGAAGGAACACTATGTATTATCATAGAAAGAACACTGTATATTATCCATAGAAGGAAGACTATTCATTATCCATAGAAGGAACACTATATATTATTCATAGAAGGAACAATATTCATTATCCATTTAAGGAGCATATACTTCACTATTTAACATCCATTTAAGGAACACTGATAATGTCCATAGTCCTTATCTACACTATCACTTCCCGGGTCTATGTCCAATAGAAGTTAGAGGGATTTTCCATCCTAACTTACTCTATCAGACATGGAGCCCGCATCCCATTCATACACTTGCTTCCAAATACCATACATACAACTATAATCACCTTCCTTGGTGATACGTGCAATATTCGAAGATCATTCATGCACTAACAAGCATTCATCCATAATCTCAGTATAATATCTGTCACATAAATCATATATGGCATACACTTACCACTTAAGGTAAGTGTATTAACATTTCACATTGAGTATGCACACAGCCCCGAAAACATAACAAGGAAATGGGGCTAGAAACTCACCCGGATCCTGTTACGTTCTCCGTTCAATGTTATTCGTTTCTTTAACAATGCTTTACTAAATGTATATTAATCACATGTATCAATACTTGTTCTATTCATATTATTCATGTTTCACCATAAATGGTTAAGTCTGGTCTATTCTAATAGCATTGTATTTGAATACCTTGTATTCGAATGGTATTAGAATACATTTGTGTTAGCATACATTTTTATTCTAATGGCATGTGACTAGAATACATTTGTATTCTAATGGCATGGGTTTAGAATACATTTGTGTTAGCATTCCACTTGTATTAGAATACCTTTGTATTCGAATGGTATATGTATTCTAATGATCACATTGTAATCTTATTGGTACATTGTAATCTAATTCATGAATTGTAATCTAATGATATATAGTAATCTAATGATACATTGTAATCTAATTCATTAATTGTAATCTAATGATACATTGTAATCTAATTCATGAATTGTAATCTAATGATAGATTGTAATCTAATGCATGAATTGTAATCTAATGATAAATTGTAAGCTAATGATACATTGTAATCTAATTCAAGAACTGTAATCTAGTGATACATTGTAATCTAATGATACATTGTAATCTAATGCATGAGTTGTAATCTAATGATAGATTGTAAGCTAATGATACATTGTAATCTAATTCATGAATTGTAATCTAATGATAGATTGTAATCTAATGATACATTGTAATCTAATGCATGAATTGTAATCTAATGATACATTGTAAGCTAATGATACATTGTAAACTAATGCATGAATTGTAATCAAATGATAGATTGTAAGCTAATGATACATTGTAATCTAATGCGTGAATTGTAATCTAATGATAGATTATAAGCTAATGATACATTGTAATCTAATTCATGAATTGTAATCTAATTGTAGGTTCCCGGACGGATCTTACACGGGATATCGCTATCTATGCAGGTGCGGAATCCCTGCGTAGGTAGTTACGAGCGTAGAATACGTAAGACAATCACACGTGATACAAACGAACACCTTATGTATTATAACCTGAAACACGTCTATTACAGACTCGATCTCTCGTCTATAGACTTACTGAAATACACGTGATTAACCAAAACTCTAACCTCACACCGTAACCCGTAGGTTATATAAATACACGACAACTTCGCCTCAGGCGAAGTTGTCAGTAACTTCGCTCGTTGAACAAGTTCGCCTAGGCGAACTTGTCAACAACTTCGCTTGTTCAACAAGTTTGCCTAAGCGAACTTGTTAACAACTTCGCTTACATACATAAACATAAACTTAAACATAATTACATTACAGACTCGATTACAAACGCTAGACTATGAACTACTAACATTTATGTACCAACAGACTCCCCCTTGGCAGTAGCTTCATATCTTGATCTTCAAAGCTTGTGTCTTGTAATCTTTCGTCTTCTCTCTTTATCTCTTCAAGCATGCACTCCCTGTCTAACACATACAGAAACCAACTTCTGGTACTTCTTAGCTTCCTCTTTCCAAGCAGGAATGTAGAAAATCTTCTTAGCATGTAGTACCTGCAAGTCGGCTTGAGACAGATTGACTAAGTGCATAGGATCATACACTCTCATGATCTCTTCCTCATCTTCATCCTCCATGACCGCTTCAGCAGTTTCACAATCCACGTACCACCACTTCAAGTCTTTCAAGACGTTCTTGGGCATCACCTTCATCGGCACTTCTTTTAAATGACGGACTGGTTTATACTTCATAACCATCCATGGTTTGCCGTCTGCCCTCATCCCTCTTTCTTTGTCTTCTACTAACTTCCCTTTCTGAGGCTTCAGAAGTTCAAACTTTTTATCTTTAATGGCCTCCTTCCAAACAATTTTCCCAATTACTCTCGCCATGTTATCATCGCTTCTGTTTATCATCCCCAGTCTTGCTAAGTCTTTCACCTCACACTCCGGTAAGGTATTCAGGGATCTTAACATCTTCTTGAAGTACTGAATGCCGTCGTAACGTTTGATCACAAATAGTTTCAACTCTTCATCGTACAACCAGAATATGATTCCCTTCTTTGATTCTGCATATCCCTTTATATTATACGACTTCTTGAACATCGTCGGTACTGCTGGCTTCTTCGTCTTTACAAACCACTGAGCGCAGCCTTCCTTCCAGTTTGGCTGATCTTCCCACTCAGTGTTGTCAACCACAGCATCTTCACATATAGTCGACTGTTCAATCACAGGGATCTCATGCTCTACATTTTCTTCAACAATCTCTCCTTCTTCTATCACATTCTCAACCACAATTTCTGCACCAATCTTTTCAATCTCATCGATTGGCAGAACATCTTCTTCATTTATCAACTCATCATCCTCTAACATATCGTCTATCTCTTTCAACGCATCAATCATATCATCAACATCTTCAACATCATCAACCACATCCACATCATCACCAACAGCAACCACATCATCACCAGATGCAGACTCCCCCTCAGCTGTGGAAGCCCCAAGAGCTATAGTAGTTCTTGGCAACTCACCACCTGCACCTTCCGGTGCATTGGGATCATCGTCTTGTTCGTTTCGGCGCTTGGTCCTCAACTCATCTCCTCTACAGCTCATCTCCCCCTGAGATGCCAAGAACACCTTCAAGGCATCTATTACTTTCCCGTGCTCAGCCAGGAGGGATGCCTGCAGTTGATTTGCTTCCACTAGGCTTTGAATAGTCTTGGACTGCTCAGCTACAATCCGCTCTAGTGAAGCTACCCGTTCCGAGTCTGAAGTGGGCGTGTCCGCAGGTGGTACCGTACCCGATAACCCTGCAGTAGTGGTGACCGTAGACTCGACAAATCGTGCTACTACCACCGATGGAGTACGCGTTTGAGGTGGTAGAGACAATTGCTGGAGTCGACGTCTGGACGGCCGTGATCGATGGAATGCCAGCCGACGATGTAGCCACTACGGGAACAACCGTAGCGCTTGTACTCGATACTTGCACAGAGGTAGGAACAAAGGACATACCAGATAGGGCAGGTGGAGCAAAACGTACCAACCGTGAAGTCTCTCCAGCTCCTACACCCATACCTGTCGTTTCCCTTCGTGAACGCTTTCTCACCAGCTGCACAACTTCTTCTTCATCATCTTCCTCGTCGTCGTCGTCAAAAGTTCTCTTTTGTTTTCCCAACTGTTCTCTCATGCGTTACCATCATCCGTCTAGCCTCTTCCATCACATCATCAAAGTCAGCCTGTGGACCCGAGACTTGAATATTCTCTTGTGGATCAACTCGGTCCATATCAAACAATCCGTGACCTCCCAACATGGCATCAAGGTCAATCTCTGCAGCTGACACAGCAGCAGATACAGCAGGCGCAGCAGATACAGCCTGGGGTGCTGCCGCCTGTTGTGGTCTTGGGTCTCTGAACTCGTCCCCTGCCGCAGGCACATACTCCGGGTTTATAAGATACCCAAAGAGCGGAGTATGCCTGGGACGCAGCTCAGGCTTGCTTCTTGCGCTGGAAGTGCGACACTGTGCAAAGATACGTTTTGTCACACTTTCCACGTATCGAATAGGGCGTCGTTGAGGCAGCGTCGGAGCCACATGATTGAAAATCATCTGTAAGAATCGAGGATACATTGTAAACCGCTCACGCGCCACAGCCCTTCGTTGTCTATCGATCTCGTAAAAGATCATCTGGCTGAAAGAATATCGTCTATCATAAGTCAACGCAGTCATAGCAGACTGCATTGTCGCACCCATACCATCAGTGCCTGCCTTCCGTCCTGACATACATACGATCATGACGTGCATAAGGAAGCGCCACTGATCTAAAAGGAATCCCTTCCTCCGTTGAGTGTCCCCTAAGGGACCAGAATACCCCATCCTGAGGAACGCCCCATCACGGAATGGTGCAACAAACTCCGTTGGGTCATCCCTCGTCTCTTCACCAAACTGCAACGCCACCCGTATTTGTTCAGAGTTAAACTGAACAACTTGACCGTTTACGGTGGCTCGCATAACCGGGGGCTCAACCCGGCAATCGTACTCTACCGTCTCCCAAAAGTCTTCAATATTCGGTAGGGAAATAGGCAGGGTAGTTGTTATTGCATGATATATCCTTGAGCGCAGGAGAAAAGTAATTATCTCCCTGTAGTCCTCCACGCCCTTTGCATCTGGGTCAAGTGTTATGAACTGGTTATGAGCTGGGAAGAATTGTCTGTGATCATCACCGTCATCACCTGCACCTCCAACAGCAGCCATATCTGCACTAAACGAACCAAGTTAGATAAACGTTTAAGTTGTACACAAGTTCGCTTGATTACCAGGAGCGAAGTTGTGAACAAACCTGTATAGGCGAAGTTAAAGGTGAGGCGAAGTTGGGAACAACTTCGCTACATCTTTAAGTTCGTCTAATTAATTTTAAGTAAAATGTTCTGGGCGAAGTTAGTGATAACTTCACCTATTCACAACATCGCCTCAGGCGAAGATAAGGGTTAGGCGAAATTAAGCCTCAGGCGAAGTTGCGGATAACTTCGCCTCAGGCGAAATTAATCGTCAGGCGAAGTTGCGGATAACTTCGCCGAAACCCTAACTTCGCCTGAACTGAATCGGCGACTGTTAGGATTCTAACAGCCGGAATCCGATGTTTCGGCAAAGGTTGACGATCCAGGAGACTCTAACACATGATATTACGGATGGTTAGATGAAAAGATCGTCCATGAACACGTAAAACAATTTTGTAAATCTCGGTTTTGAAAGGTCACCGGACCGAGGTCACGAAACCGTTCAAAACGACCTATGAAAAGCATCACTGTCGTTGGATATACGGTTAATCGATAACACACACCTAGAATATATGAACGAAACTGAGAAAAAGGATCGAAATCGGAAACGAAACAAGTTCGCCGGATAATATATATCTTCGCCGGATTTCTCGGATAAGTTCGCTTGAATTTCTGATGAATAGTGTGACCTTTGAACATCCTTATATAGAGGCGGAGTTATACAGGCGAAGTTACGGATAACTTCGCCTGTTCAACAACATCGCCTAAAATTTCAAAATTTAACCCTTAAGATTTTAACAGTTGTCCTTTAAGAAATAAATAACATGATCAATTCTAAGTAACCAGTTAAGAAATCATAAAGCTATCTAAGTACAAAAACGTAATAAATTTAAAGTATAAGGGATCAAATTTCAGTCTCGATAGGGACTGCTACGTTTTAGAAACGATCCGAACAGGAATCATACTAACTACGTGACTGTCACATAGATTCCTGTTTAGCTGTATTATGACATATAGAGACAGGTTGTAAGCAGGTAATATGCTTAAGATGGTTTTCATCGTTTCTGTGATACGAGTTAGGTTCAATTAATCCTTAAAATTTAAGTGGGCAACAACTCAGAAATATTGATGCCTCCTATCTATCCTCAAAGTGTATTTGGCTTTCCCCAAGTCACCCCGAATTGACTTCGACCCATAGTGTCTGATTAACTTGTAAGTATTCTTTGTCTGCTTCCCGTACTCATTCTTACTCCATGATTGAGAAGTCTCGATATCTTGAACTTTCGAATGTTACAATAACTTCATAAGTACTAAAAATTTTTTTTTTTTTTTCAAACTAACATACTTATAGACTTCAGAGTAATAAACAACTGCAAGTCCCGAATCTGGATCACTGGAGTGTCTTGAAACGCCTTCTTCACGGGAATCAGAACACTTACGGGCTCGTGTATAATTGGGTAATCACTTTTCTGCCTATCATTCGGAAAGATAAACATGAAGACACGCAAAACTCTTAAGGAGTTTCCACATAAAATCAAGTAAAATTTAATTTGTATCACATCTACTTTTACGCACCATAAAAAGTTACCATGACATACAATGATTGTCCTAAAGCCTTTTAAGCCTAATAACTTCACTAGTTAAGCACATAAAGTTAGTATATCTATCATTTTCCATGGTTGGATCAATTTTCCGTTTAACATAGCTAACTAACTTCTTACGAAGTAACAGACTTGAAAAGTAATTTCATTTCCCAAAAAAAATTTTGACTTCAATCGCCCCGATCACGTCAAAGTCTTCAGGTAAACGGCAATCCTGAAGATCCAATGGATCAACTGGACCGACCACATACAAGTATGTGTCCTTCTAACTAAGTATGACCGACTAATTTTCAGCGACAGAAAGAAGACACATCCTAACTGCCCCGGTCACTTTCAGTCATCTGGTTAATGGCGACCCTCATTCTCTACAAGTAGAAACGAGGACCAAAACATATCCGAGGATATGTCCATCAAACTGAGGTAACCGACTAATTTTAAGCAATAGTGACGTTTTTTTTTTATATTTTTTTTTTAAATAAACATAAACATAAAAAAAAACATGGTTACTCGGGATTGATCATCCCGTTTAGCTCAATTAGGTTTTGAAATCTGGATTTATCAAACGCTTTTGTAAATAAATCAGCGAAATTTTCTAGCGAACCGAACCTTTTCGAACTTAATCAGTTTCTTCTCAGCACAATCCCGTATGAAATGATGACGAATGTCAATATGTTTAGTTTTACTATGTTTCACGGGATTGTTAATTACTGAGATGGCAGTAGTGTTATCAATTAAAATAGGAGTGAGTAAGAAATTCAGACCATAGTCGCGCAATTGTTGCTGAATCCACAAAACCTGAGAGCAGCAGTTGGATGCTGCCATATATTCAGCTTCGCACGTAGAGATTGCGACTGATGTCTGTTTCTTGCACTGCCAGGAAACTAATCTTCCACCGAGAAACTGACATCCTCCTGTTGTCGACTTCCGACTCTGATTGCACCCTCCATAATCAGAATCTGTATAAGCAACCAGTTCCACGTCTCCTCCCTTCGGGTACCACAACCCTAGCTTCGGCTTGCCTTTGAGATACCGCAAAATCCTCTTCACACCCTTCATGTGAGATTCCTTTGGGTTTGCCTGAAAACGAGCACAAAGACAAACAGCAAACATTATATCAGGCCTAGAAGCAGTTAAATACATCAAAGAACCTATTATAGCCCGATACTGAGTTGGGTCCACATCTGCGTCACCGTCTATTTCAGCTCCCAACTTGTGATTGACGCAAATTGGAGTGTCAAATGGAGAAGAGTCCTCCATCTTGAAGCGCTTGAGGACATCATGAACATATTTTGTTTGATGAATGAACATCCCATCCTTCTTTTGATCAACCTGCAATCCTAAAAAGAACGTTAGTTCACCCATAGCACTCATCTCAAATCTTTTCTTCATGACGGCCTCAAATTCCCGACACATGGAGACTCTTGATGCAGCAAATATGATGTCATCCACGTAGACTTGAACTAGCAGGAAGTCACTTCCATCTCTCTTCACAAACAGTGTGCTGTCAATCAAACCCCTTCAAAACCATTTTCTAGCAAGTAGTCCGATAACGTTGAATACCAGGCACGAGGTGCCTGATGTAATCCATACAGCGCCTTGCTCAACTTGTACACTTGATCAGGAAAGTCTGGGTCAGGAAAACCCGGAGGTTGCTCAACATACACAACCTCATCAACTTTCCCATTGAGGAACGCACTCTTCACGTCCAACTGAAACACTTTCATCTTCTTAAAAGCAGCAAACGCCAAAAACAATCTTATCGCTTCCAACCTGGCCACCGGAGTGAACACTTCATTATAATCTATCCCCTCTTGCTGATTAAATCCTTTAACGACCAGCCTCGCCTTGTTTCTTATAATAATCCCCTTTTCATCTCTCTTGCACTTAAACACCCATTTTGTGCCTATCGCATGCACATTCCTTGGTTTTTCAACCAAAGTCCAAACTTCCATCTTCTTAAATTGAGCCAACTCTTCTTGCATGGCCTCGACCCACGAGCTGTCCTTAAGAGCCATTTGATAATTTTTCGGTTCGATCTGGCTAATAAAGCATGAGTACAAACATTCGTTCATTATACCCGTTTCCTTAATGCTTCTATAAACACAGGTGTGCTCATTCAAGCTACTTCTGGTTTGTACACCGGAGGACACATCACCTATAACATTCTCCAAAGGGTGATCTATGTGAATTCTCGTGGTCGGAACAGCACCGACATGCAAATTATCTTCTAAATTAGAAGAGAGCTCATCAATGGTTGTTTCTGGCTGAGAGTGAAATGGATTGATAAACTCTTCTTCAGGGGAACCGATAGAATTGATGAGGAAGGTTGACAATCATCAAATAGCTGTCTATGTGCCAAATTTTCCTCCTCATCTAGAATCATCTTCGTAGCAACACTTTCTTCTTCTTCTGTACGAACCAAATCAGGTATGTTAAAAGACTTGAAGAGCCTATCATAGTCGAAAATCCCAGGAGGTCCGATGCTCGGTCTTGGCGATCTGTAACTCGTAATGTCGGTGTTACATACCACCACAACCTTGCCGTTCGTTGTATTAAAGACACGCCTGTTGGGAGTCCCAACTTCATAGCCGACTAAGATTCCTTCATCGGCTGCTTCACCAAACTTTGAATGTGCCTTTAAAATTGAACACGGGGACCCGAAAGCTTCAAGTCCACACAAATTGGGCTTTCTCCCATGCATAAGCTCGTAGCATGTTTTATTAAGTCTTTTTACCGTTAAAACTCTATTCAGTACATAGCAAGCTGTAGAAACAGCTTCAGCCCAGAACACCACCGGAAGCTTTGAATCAGCCAGCATAGTCCTGGCTCCTTCAATTAAAGTTCTATTCTTCCTTTCAGCCACTCCATTCTGTTGCGGAGTATACGGAGCGCTGAATTGGTGTTCAATCCCTCTTGACAGACAGAAGATCTCCATTTCAAAATTTTTAAACTCGGAACCATTGTCACTTCTGATGAACTTCACTCGTTTATCCATAATGTTTTCAACTTTGGTAATCAGGTTCTTCACCATTTGAGCCGTTTCGTCCTTTGATTTCAGGAAGTATACCCACGAGTATCGTGAGTAGTCATCAGTGATCACCAAGCAATAAGTTGTACCACCTAGACTTCTTACATTCACAGGACCGAAGAGATCCATGTGAAGCAGCTCTAGTGTACTGGCAATTGAATTTACTTTCTTGGTGAGATGAGACTTCTTGTGCTGCTTTCCCTTTTTGCACGCAAGACATTTGTCTTCAAAATTGAAACTTTTTAAGGGGACACCCAACACAAGCCCATGTCTGACAATATGGTTCATCTTCCGAAGATGAATGTGCCCCATTCTCCTGTGCCATAGTTCAGATTCCGATTCGCTTGCTTTCGTCAAAAGGCACGATTCTTCCGTTGACATTTCAGTTGAACTTAAATCCATCATATACGTATTTCGATCACGTGGAGCCTTCATTACTATCCACTCCTCTGGTATTTGAAAACCAGGCTTCAACACAATCGCATCAGCCTTCGTGAAGTGTACGGTATAATCTTTATCACAAATCTGCGACACACTCAGCAGATTGTGCTTCAGTTCTTCAACAAAGTTCACATTTTCTAACGTCATCTTCCCGTTAGTTACCGTACCCCTTCCTGTTATTTTGCCACCACTCTCACCGGCAAAACTGACTCTTGCCCCTTGAACAGGTTTTAAATCTTGTAACAAATCCTTGTTACCAGTCATGTGCCGGGAACAGCCGCTGTCCACAACCCAAAGATTATTGGAAGCCCTGTTCAACTGTTCCTGCACAAACAAAAGAGATTATTAAAATTTGGGGACCCAAGACCTCTTGGTCTTGGGTCGATTAACCTTCTTAACAGAACTCACACACCTTTGCTGACCAAAGTTAGCATTAGAAAAATTTCCACGAGTCCTAACAGGATACCTCCTTGGAGACTGATAGTGAGGCCAACCAAACCGACGAACATTAAGAGAATCAAAAGAATTATAGCATTTGGTTTGGTTATTAGTAGTGTAAAAACGAGATGTGTTTCTTTGAAAACCTGTATTATCTCTCAAATTTGAATGGTTTTCATTTTTAACATTTAAACGATTACCAAAAACCTTAGTCTCAGTTTTCGAGGGCCTCACCTCTCTGAAACGCTGCTTCAGAGGGCAATCAGCAACAAGGTGCCCTGTTTGATTACATCTAAAACAACACCTATATTCAGCTTTCTTTTCAGCAGATGTTTTAGATGTGGAGGCAGTATTACCAACCGTACATCTCACATAAGGTGGGACATATGGGTTGAGTGGAGTACTCCTTTTAGTTGATTTAACTTTTTCTCCACTAGTGGGTAATACTTCCTTTTCTTTTGTCTTACCCGACTCGGATGACTTATCCGAATCAGATGAGACTGGACTTGTAATAGAAATTTTAACTTTTGAGACAGGCGAACTTGTTTCGCCTTTACTAACTTCCGGTACTTTACCAGTTTCCTTAGTAGGACCTGTCTGATCAGCTACAAAATTAACAGATTCATGAACATTAGGATTGAAAGTATAATTATGGTTATAAGGTGGTGGAACCTCATGGTAACCAATTCCTCCCCTCTTAGGTGAGGAACCTTGATCACTAACGAGGTGATCAAGAATAGCAGAGGAATTCCGGAATTGCTCCAGTTTCCTATTTAGTTCCACCACTTTTACCTGGTGATCAGCAATCTGTTTTTCTTTCTCAGCGATTAACTTGGTTTTCTCTTCTAAAACCTCGTAGCTTAGATCGATCACATCAATTTTCTCAGCTAATTTTGTTTTTAAACTTTTAACGTCTTTTTCACAAGCTTTAATTTTTATTTTATAATTATTTTCTCTTGTCTTTGTGAAGTGATGATCTTCTTTCAAGGTTTTAAATTCGGCATCCAACTTAACATACTGATCAGTAATTGTAGCAAGCTGTTCAGACAAGTTTTCACATTTAGTACAGATAGGTTTAGTACATACCTCGGAGTTCTGGTCATTAGCCATGAAAGCTTTTTCATTTTCAGCAGCTTTCATACATTCTTCAGCTGCAACCTTCGCCATGTGTGCCTGCTCAAAGAGTTCTCCAGAGAACATGTTTCAGTTGTATTCACCAGCATCAGACATCATGGCATTATCCCCATTGTTATTTCCACTTTGCTGTGTAGTCCTCCCCTGACTACGTTCTACACGTGCATTAGTGCACTCCTTTGCAAAATGTCCATTTCGTTGACAATTGTAACATCTCACCCTTGACTTATCAAATCCTGGCTTTCCACCTACGAACTTTCTGCCAGTCTTCTTCATGAAACGCTTCACTCTTTTGACTATCATCGCCATCTGCCACTGCAGATCCATCTCCTCCAGATCATCAGGATCGATCTGGTCATAGTCTTCTTCCAAAGCAGCAGGGTCCACAATCATCCCTTGTATGTAGTTCTCGTAAGAAGCAATAAAAGATGCATAGAGTGCAAACTGCTCTTCAGCAGATTTGACACTCATTGGCATCTTAGTGTAGTTATTGCTTGAAGCACTGGGAGAGAAACTACTCTTGGATGCTTGAGGTTTCGAAGCACTTGATCCTCCAGCAGCAAAGCAAACATCACCGTTCATGTTTACTGACACATTTCCTTCATGAGAAGAGTTAGAACCTGACTCTCCTTTGGAGTAGTAAGCAGCAGATTCAGACTTCGAACTTGAGCCTGAGTTAACTTTGGCACCATACATACCAGGGTCTTGAACCTGATCCGTTGATGTCTCTTTACGAACCATATTAAGCTCAAAGGTTCTGAGCTTGTTTACTGCTGTCTCCAAGTCATAATTAGGAAAGTCTTTATCTTCCCTCATTAGAACAGTGTACATTTCCCACTTTGGTGGGAGAGCATCGAGAAGCTTCTCAACTATTTCCTCCTCTCTGTAAGCAATAGAATAGTTGTTCAGCTCTGTCATTAGATGATAATATCGGGTGATAATATCATCGAGCGATTCGTTCTTCAAATATTTGAAGACAGAGAACTGGGTCTTTAACAGCTTAATCTTCGAGGCACGAATACCCACGTTCCCTTCGAATCTATTCTCAAGAGCATCCCAAAGCTCTCGTGCAGAAGTGTACTTCCGGAAAGTATGGAGAATCTCTTGAGGAAGAGCCATAGTAATTGCAGCATGGGCCTTGCTCTCGGCCTCATACATCTTCTTCTCTTCTTCCTCCATCTTGCTGTACTTCTTTATCACATCCCGACCTTCGTATTCCATTGTCGGTGGAATATATCCATCCTGGATGCACACCCACATCTTTGCATCCTGGTATTTAATATACTGAATGAACCTATCCTTCCAAGCCACAAAGTCGGTTCCTTTTATCAACCTTGGGGCCTTAGTAGCCGACCCCGCTTCAACTTCCATTTTGACTAACTCTGAGATGTTAATTGACGACATCTTCTCGAAAACACGAAAAACCTGAAAAAAAACAAAAATTCTTCCAAACAGTACTATAGGCGAAGTTAAGGATAACTTCGCTTAAGTGTTAACTTCGCTGGAAAATCCTTAAATTCGCGTGACTTGGCGAAGTTGAGAATAACTTCGCTTAGGATAAGCGAACTTAGGAGGTAAGCGAAGTTGAGGATAACTTCGCTTAGTCGAACTTATGAGGTAGGCGAAGTTGTGGTTAACTTCGCTCAACCTTATATCTTCGCCGAAACCCTACTTCCAGCGACGGCAACTTCGCCTGAAGAACAACAACTTCGCCCGAAGAACACTGAAAATATTCAGATATGTTTTCGACGATTTAGCAGTTTCCGGTTGGTGTAACGGCTTGAATATGACTGTATAAGGTGAGTATAACACAATATCAACGAAAACGCGTCCCGCGAATAGGTCAAACGAGACGTTTTCTACACCAGCGTGAAATCCCGAACCACACAATCGAGCCAATGGCTCTGATACCAATTGTAGGTTCCCGGACGGATCTTACACGGGATATCGCTATCTATGCAGGTGCGGAATCCCTGCGTAGGTAGTTACGAGCGTAGAATACGTAAGACAATCACACGCGATACAAACGAACACGTTATGTATTATAACCTGAAACACGTCTATTACAGACTCGATCTCTCGTCTATAGACTTACTGAAATACACGTGATTAACCAAAACTCTAACCTCACACCGTAACCCGTAGGTTATATAAATACACGACAACTTCGCCTCAGGCGAAGTTGTCAGTAACTTCGCTCGTTGAACAAGTTCGCCTAGGCGAACTTGTCAACAACTTCGCTTGTTCAACAAGTTCGCCTAAGCGAACTTGTTAACAACTTCGCTTACATACATAAACATAATTACATTACAGACTCGATTACAAACGCTAGACTATGAACTACTGACATTTATGTACCAACACTAATGATACATTGTAATCTAATGCATGAATTATAATCTAACGATAGATTGTAAGCTAATGATACATTGTAATCTAATTCATGAATTGTAATCTAATGATAGATTGTAAGCTAATGATACATTGTAATCTAATTGGTCATTGTAATCGAGTCACATCATTGTAATCGACGGGTCATTGTAATCGAGTCACATCATTGTAATCGAATAGTCATTGTAATCGACTCACGTCATTGTAATCGACTGGCTTATTGTATGCGAACAAAACCATTGTAATCGAATGTGGCCAGTGTAATCGATTAGTCCATTTGTAACCAAACGAGCTGGGCAGTTTGGGTCCGTTTACCACCGTTTTTTATTATATTTTATGACCTTAACACTTTATTATGGTTCGGTATTAACCCATAAACATTTCCTTAACCGTTTTTGGCCAAAACTTGACACGTGTAACCATAAAGCTTGAACCTTTATGGAAAAACGTTCAAAACTAGATCTAGGGTTTCTTTATGAGTCGTTCGTAACCATAAGTTCGTTAAGTCCATTTTAATCATCAAGTTTTCAACTTTATGATTTATCTAGACACGATCTGCTCTATGTTTAAGTTCATAACAAACCGTTCATAAAAACGTAACCTTTATATGTAAAGGACATACCTTTTTGATGTTTCTATGCTACGGTTAGCTTCGGTTATGAACAATAATCTTGTATCTTGCTAGTATATCAAGGATCTAACAAGATATAGCTTGGTCTCAGTCTTGGATCTTCTTTCTCGCTGCGGACGTGTATGGAGGTTTGTGTGTGTTTTTGAGTGTGTAGGGAGGCTATGGTGTAGAGATGGATAAATATGGAAAGAATTAAGGTTTGAGGGGTATTTATACTCCCTTAAGCCCATGGACCTAAGGCCCATCTTTCCTTTTTGGTCCATACTTATTACATTTAATTAGCCTACTTAACCTTCCATCTTTATTATTTTATTAATTATTTATTATTTCTCTATTAATCCGAGTAAACTATTACGCCATAATTAAATAATGTATTAAATATTATTCTAGGAAATTTTGGGGTGTTACACTTATCTATATTAAAAACCACTTGCTTACATAAAATATTGTTTTAGTAAAAGGGGTCAACAGTTATCTTTTTTTTTTTAATTATCATAGATAACATGACTAACAATGTTATTCTCACATTTAATCACCATAGCAATCTCAAAATCATATATTTACTATCCAACAATTAAACCTAGTTAAGAGAAGTTTAACCAAGATGATACCCTTTATCTTTGATTTTCTTTCCACCTTAAAATATAAAAACCCAAAATTAATCTTTTTTATTTTATTTTTCCTAGAACTTATTTACTAAAAACCGAAAGCAAAACAATAATGATCTTAGCTCCCGGTTGACTAAATACAACGATTTAGTAGTATAACTTATAAGTGTGCACGTTGATCGATATCTGGTACTTACCTACTTTACTACATATACGATAGGTACACTTGCCTATTTGTGTGTGATTTAATTAAGATAATAATCATTTTTATAAATTTAAAACTCAACATTGTGTGAACAAACCTTTGAAAACTTTATCACTTTTTTCTACTACACCCATCAAGCACCAAGTTTTTGGCGCCGTTATCGGGCACACACGGTGAATTTTATAAACAATCCAAATACTTATTAAAATGTGTTTATAATAAAAACCTATTAAAGACCAACAATTATTTTTCTATCTTCTTTATTTTGCATTTTTTTAGTTTCTAATTTATCTTTCTAGTTGATAAGTTGCATACCTTAGTTTAAATTTCTAGTTTTGACTTTAGATCTTTACTTTCTTAGTTAGTGTATGTACTCTACATCTACTCCCGACCTCATTTCACCACTTTTCGAACCTGAACGCTACTTCCACCAAAGAAAACACACTCAGGCACATAAAGCAACCAAAGGAGTTAAGAACGACCCAGAGGAAGGTACATCAACTTAGGAGAACCAAGAAGAGCCTATGATGGTGGAACTAAATAACGAGCTAAACATGAGCCAATACGACAAGCCGACACTCGACGACTATGGCAATAGCGTTGCACTACCCGAAGTACTTCAAAACTTTAAAATAAAATCCAGTATCATTCATATGATCAAAAATTTTGTCCAACTTTGTGGACTTCTCGACGAAGATCCGTAGTCCCATATTTCCCAATTCCTTCAAGTATATGGAACTTTCAAAATTCAACTTTGCTCGGAAGATCAAGTTAGGCTTAAACTCTTTTCATTTTCGCTCTGAGGCAATGCCTTGGAATGACTTAAATCATTTCCAACTGGAACCATCATTGACCGGGGACAGATGGTGGAGCAATTTATGTAAGGCCCCGTTACCGGTAGCCCTACTTTCGTGTTGGATTTACTCATAAACGCAATTCTAAATATCAGATTTAATTAAAACATTCGCGGAACATTAAAAACATTCAAACCATTACATTCCATAACCGTAATTCTTGTCTTATCGAGCATTCATAGTCATTTAAAAACAAAACATAGTCTTTTAAAATAAAACATCATAGCAAAATCTTCAGATGCCAGCTTCGTCCAACTCTGCCATGTGTCCTCCTCAAGCTACCTGCCTCATTATACTCACCTGCGTGCATACTAAAAGTCATCTACGCTGAGTGAGTTCTGGTTAATCACATACTCATACAATACCTTCTTACATTTCATACTTAACCTCTTAACTTTCTTTCATACACACATAAGTGCATATACTTTCATTCTTACCTTCATACTTTATTTACATACATAATCATACGTTTTAAAGAGCCTTTCGCCCTATAACCTCACAGATATTATAAGGGTCTGGTCCCTGACATCACAGATATTATAAGGGTGTGGTCCCTAACATCACAGATATTATTAGGGTCTGGTCCCTAACATCACAGATATTATAAGGGTCTGGTCCCTAACATCACAGATATTATTAGGGTCTGGTCCCTAACATCACAGATATTATTAGGGTCTGGTCCCTCTTCGTTACCATACAACCATGCCTTTCCTTCGTTTATTAACTTTATCAAATTCATACATATAAGCAAATACATTATACTTACCTTATACGTAACACTATAACCTGACAGTACGTGCAATATCCGAAGATCGTTCACGTACTGACAAGCAATCATTCATACATTTCACATCATTCATATAAGGCATACACTTATCACTTAGGATAAGTGTATTAACACACATATCGAGTATGCACACAGCCCCGAAAACATAACACAGAAGTGGGGCTAGAAACTCACCTGAATCCTGTTACGCTCTCCGTTAATCGTTATTCCCTTCTTGAGCTGTGCACGGCTAACTGTATAATATTTACATGTATCAATTAACTACTACTACTCATGTTGTATTTCTATCTTTATATAACCCACAACGAACGGGGGTCCGAGGGCAGCTCCCCTGGCAGCGGGGTCTAGGGGCGGCAGCCCCTAGCAGGGTCCAAGGGGCAGAGCCCCTGGCTGGGGTCGAGCTGCCAGCTTGTAAAAATTTTATTTCCATTAACTGTCTTAACACATTTTTCATTAGGTTTTTAATTTATTTCATAATTTGCTAACTCCAGCGAACTTATCATTAAGCGAACTTAACAATAAGCGAACTTATCATCACCGAACTTGTATACAAGCGAACTTATACAAGCGAACTTATACAAGCGAAGTTGGCCACCAGCGAACTTAGAATGTAGCGAAGTTTAGCCATGAGCGAACTTATTTGGCAGGCGAAGTTATAGCTTGGCGAACTTAGCTGCAGGCGAGGTTACTTGCAGGCGAAGTTGCCCACCTGCCGCCTCTGTTCAATCTTAATCCTCCAAAATCATCGTCGTTTTACTGAGAAATCCATGGGTATGGTATTTGACTAACCCGCGATCATTCCTATGGTCGTTTTTGGATATGGTTTGACCCGAAAACACGTAAAGTTTGGACCTTTGAGTTAAAAAACGTTCAATACTAGTGTTAAGGGTTCATTACTCGAGTCGTCTCCATTTTCGGGTTCATTACACTCGTATTTATCATCAAGTTTACAACTTTATGTTTCGTTTACACCCGATCTACTCTCGTTCTAAGTTTCAAGGCTAAACGTTTATAAAAACGTAAACTTTAGGATCAAAACATACCTTTTATACGTTCGGTTTGGTCGTGTTTTTGCTTGGTTATCTTGTATCTAGCTCGTATATGAGAGATCTATTGCTATTCGATGTTCGTTGGTCGTTTCACTCTCTTCCTCTCTCTCGGCCCGTAAATAGTAATAAGGAAATGGGTGTGTGTTTTTGAGTGTGTAGAGATTAGGATGGATATAAATGAGGGTTTAGGGTTTTAGGTTGGTTTAAGAGGGTATTTATACCTCTTGAAGCCCATGGACCTAAAGCCCATTACCACTCAATCCACCTTAATTAATTCAAGTCCATATTCTTTATTAATACTAATTAATTATTCAGGCCCGATAACTAAACACAACTTTCTTTTATTAAATACGAGAATTTAGGATGTTACAATTTATTCTAAAATACTTTTCATCCGATAAAACTGCCAAGTACCGCGCCAGCATCACTGAATTTCGGACATATGATGACGAGTCGCTACACGCAGCATGGGAGAGCTACAAGAACCTTCTTCGATGATGTCCGCACCATGGATGGAACAAATGGCTTTCACATGTCCGTACATATGAAAATCAAGAGAAAACAACATTCACATGTTCCTATCGCACATTTGCATACCGATGAATGCCATTTTGACTGTGTAATGCTCCAGCTACCTTTCAACGTTGCATGGTAGCTATCTTATTGAAAATTATGCTCAACTCATATTCTCTGAAGAATGTTTGGATGCATTCCAAATTCTGAAGAACAAACTCGTGGAAGCTCCAAACATGGTAGCCCCAAATTGGACATTACCATTCGAACATATGTGCGATGCAAGTGATTTTGCAGTTGAATCAGTGTTAGGGCAAAGGAAATATAAGCATTTTCATTCGATCTACTATGCCAACATGAGATTTAATGATGCTCAAGAGAATTACACAACTACCGAGAGGCGTGTCATCTTCCCGTTGAAATCGAGCATAAAACATATTGGGCACTTAAAACTGCCAGTCTTGATCTGAAATTCGTGGGAGAAAAAGAGTTAAGCAGCTTCACAAGTTAGAAAAAGTTAGGATGCAAGCGTACGAAAACTCACGGATTTCTAAAGAAAGGATGAAAAGACTTCATGGGGCACGACTAAAAGGTGATAAAAACATTGTAAAGCAAACGACAAGGTATAACTCGCGTCTTCGCTTATTTCCTAGAAAGTTAAAATCCAGATGGTCGGGTCCTTTTACGGCTAAGGAAGATTCTTATCATGGAGCCGTTAAACTTACTCAAAAGGATGGACATAGCTTTAAGGTAAACGGTCATAGACTTAAACTTTACTTGGGAGAACCCGTAGAACCCACGATGGGGGTACTACGCCTCCATTCCGTGAACTAATATGGCAAAGTCATGAGTCAAGCTATCGACTCTGACAAAAGTTTAGCATGTTTAGGTTAGATTTTACTGATTTTGTAGGGATAAGTTTTAATATATATATATATATGTATATATATATATATAGGATCATGATCATAATAGAACTATTAGAAAATTGAGAACTATGAGAACCATTTTTTACAACAAAAAGCCCATAAATGAACAAAAATCACAAAACAAAAAAAACGCAAAAATGAGAAAGGTAAAATAACCAAAATTCTTATTTATCATCCCGGTTTCATAAAAAAACCGACTCGCATCCAATCGACTAAATTATACACCAATCGACTCGTATCCTCCTAACGATCAAAAGCCCTAACAAATTGGTTTGAAATATGAAAAAACTGTAACGCCGTTAATTCATTTTTAACGGGGGACCATTGGGGGCCAACTTTTTTGAATTTGGGACCGCCAGTGGCGATAAAACGAATAGGGATTATTATCGGCCAATACCATTTAATAGTGATTATTAAAATCCAATATTCCAATATTTTTTAGAGGATTTTTTAGTGGTCCAAAATGGTTCTTAAAGTTCTCAATTTTCAAAGGGTTCTCTTAGGATCCTTACCCTGTATATATATATCATCATCATCATCATCGTACTCAGTATATCCCACCAATAGCAATGCTATGGTAGGGTCTGAGGAGGGTAAGATGTAGACAGCCTTACCTCTATCCCATAGGGATAGAGAGGCTGCTTCCGGTGAGACCCCCGGCTCGATAGTAGTTTTGAATCAAGCCTTGGACATAAGACACATAACACTCAATCATCGGGACACTGGCTGATTGGTGCATGTGCCCTTGTCTTTCGGCTATCAACGCCACCACCCTGTATATATATATATATATATATATATATGTATATATATATATATGTATATATATATATATATATGTATATATATATATATATGTATATATATATATATATGGGAGATGGGTCAGGAGAGAAATAAGATTACTGCGAGAAGTACGAGAAGTGATCTTGAACCATTGATTTGGTCAAATCAATGGTCCATATTTATAGTGGCAATTATGTAATAAATTGGAAACTGATATGGAAACTTTTAATGATGAAGGATATAATGGTCAATTTTTGTTATGTAACCTACTGAATTTAATTAAACAAACTTAATTAGCTTAATTAATTAATCTGACATTTTCTCAAATTTAGCTTAATTACATAAATAACAATAAAAGTTCATATTTTATGAATAAAAAATATACGAACTTATTTATGATTAATTGTGTGTATGTGGAATGTAAAATTATGTAGGTACAATTTCATATTTTTACAAGAATTATTAATTTAAGTATGTTACAATCAATTTATGTAGGAAATTTTTAGTTGTGCATGTATATGTGTTGTAACTAGAGTTTTGTTACCCTATTATATCACGTTTGACTAGAATATGAATAATATGTAGGTTAATATTATGATCAGTGTAGGTTAATAGTATGATTTGTGTAGATTGATATGAATAATGTGTAGGTCATTATTATGATTGGTGTCGGTTATTAGGTTTTAACTAATACATGTTAATTCTTTTCCAAATATAGCAATTTGAATGTTTGCCATTGTACCCATGTAGTTAATTAAAATAAAAAATAAAAGGAAAATTTTTGATTGGTTGAGACGACTTCTCGCAATAATCTTATTTCTCTCCTGAACTTAACCCTATAAATATATATATATATATATATATGATGAGTATCATTACAGAACTGTTAAATTATTTAAGAACTTGAAGGAACCCTTGAAAACTAACGTTTTTTATAAAAAATTTTGTATGTTAATGTTATTTGAATGTAGTTTTATCATTTTTTTATATCTATATGCACGATTACAATTTTGAAAATTAGTTTTTATACATATCTATGTTTTGTTTTACATCTATGTAAATTGTTAGTACATAAAGTTTACACTTATGTAAACTTGTGATTAATATATGTAATTAAAATTTTTTATATAAAATATGATAAAACTGATCTTAAAAAATGTTAAGATGTAAAAAAAATTTAAAAAATGTTTTGTTGTTTAGAGTTCCTAAGAGTTCTTAACTTTTTTAGAGTTCTTAAATGATACTAACCCTATATATATATATATATATATATATATATATATATATATATTTCTTGGATCAAATACAAATGAAATTAACGTGCTAAACGTGAGAATTAAGTAGAGTAATTATGTAATTACTCTATAATAATTACTCTATGATGTAATACATAATTACTCTGCTTGTATATATAATTACTCTATTTGATTCTCACGTTTAGTACGTTAATTTCATTTGTACGTTAACCTTCCCTTATATATATTTATATATATAGGGAGGCACGACCGTGCCCAGTACAATTTCCTTGCAGTGATAGTTTCTGAAATTGTTTTCGGCTCAGACTATCCAGTTTTAGAGAAAACTTGTCAACATAGCCCGTGCCTTGCAAGGCACCGTCGTGCTAAGACAATCTGGAGGATTATAAATTTGCATCACCTCCTTGAGACTTTTGCACACCTTCTAACGATATTTCTCTAATCAAAACAGTCTTCCGAGATGCCGATGGAGCATCCTAATGCCGAAAACCCTGCCATCACTCCACCTAAGAAGAAAAACATGAACCTTGAGATGATCCTTCAACTCCAAGATATGGGAAAGGAGCTCGTGAACATGTTCGTTCTCAATGAACAACGAGTCCTAGCTTTGATAGAAACGGTGGAAGAAATGAAAGCCGAGCTTCGTGACATTAAGGAGCATGTTCAAATTCAGATCATTCGGTTGGGGTTTTTTCCCCGCCACCACCTTTCGGTGGAGATGGCGGTTTTGGCAGGAACCTCTCCGGAGGAGATTTTGGAGACCCTTTCTCCCATCTCTTCTGATATGCTCTTTAATGGTTCAAGGGATCATGCTAAAGAGTAGTTTTCAAGATTTATCGAGCTAAACCCGATTATTTGTGGCTTTATTTTGTTTTATTTTTATGTGATTTTGTTTTATGTGTTTTAGGACAAGTAATGTAATATTATGACTTTTAATGAAATGAAGTTTAAATTATGTTTTAGGGATAAGAATTGCACACACTTAACCGACCGTCCGAACCACGACTGTGATATAAGAGAAAAAACTGAAAAATCGTGAAAAATGTGAAGGCACAGCCATATATTCCCTAAGCACGGGCCAAGCCCAGACAAAATACACCATCTGTTTAATAAATGCCAAATTCTGAACTGGCATTTATGACACTCACCTAACATGGTCGTGTTTATGTCACCATGGCCATGTTTTGCCATCCTATGTGTCTATAAATGACTATTACTTCCCATTATTTTGACGTACTCATTTTCACACATTTCCACCAAGACATTAACATGGAGAGGAGAGGATGGAGGCCAAGTTATGTTAGATAAGGAGAGGTGCCAATAGATGTAGTTCGGGAGTTAATTTGTTTACGTGAAAGAGTTGACGAGTTGGTAAGCATTAATGTGGAGGCGGAGCAGAGAAACCAAGAGCTGCATGATAAGGTTGAAACACTAAATCTCGAACATTATCATATAGTCTGAAGGATGGAGAAGCTAGAAGATAACCTCGAGCGACTAACGACGGAGCTCGCTCATTTTAACCGGAACCAAGCCAAGAGGGAAACCCACACCAACTCCATGTCAGGGCCTGCCCACATGCAGACCTCGTTCGGAGGAAGACCAGGGTTATTCAAGTAGTTCTGTTAGGTTTAAGATTCTAGTTGTTTATCACTTGTACTCTTCGTTTCCTTTGTTTTAACGTTTGTGTACTCTTATTCCGAATCAACGAAAATTCATTTCCTATGTTTTTAAATTGGCATACCTAGCTCATTTAGTCCAAAATGGTCGTGAAACGAATCACGGGGTTTAAAAGCGATAAAAATGAAAAAACCATAACCGACCGGGTTAGCAAGACCGTGCCTTGCTGACCACGACCGTGTCGAGAGTGTTAAAGGGTTTTTATATTCTAAAAATATTCCTTTTAACCGCACCCTTACAAAGCTCTAGGCGATTTTGGGTGAGTTTCCGGCCATTTCTCCACAAATTTATTGTTCCAATTATCAAGGTATGTCAATTTACACGTTTCAATCTCGTTCTAGGTTTAGATAAAGATCCACTTCACTTTCAATTCGGGTATAATCCGAACCCTAGAATCAAGTTCCACTAAATTTGGGTTAAATTAGAACTAATTAACATGTCTAAACATAGTTTACATGATTTGAAAGGATTAATTGGTTCAAAAAAGTGAATGTAAACTAGTTTAAACATGATTTTAAGTCTAATTTGGTTAACTTTCGGTCCGGGTTAAAACCTAGGGACAAACCCATGTCCGAAACCATTTTATAAGTTTGATGAACCGGGTTGGTACGCATGTTTTAGACTTCATAACTTCGAGTCTGTGAAAAAAAAGGGTCGTGTTTCACCAAGAACGGTCGTGGTCAACCTGAAAGTCAACCAAATTTTGCCCAAAATCAGCACGGGTTGTGCTTTCCAATGCACGGTCGTGCCTTGCTTCTAGAACCAATTTTAGATTTTCAAACGCATCTCTCTTACTAGTTTTCACTATTCAGGATGGCTGGATATGAAGATGAGGAGTTTGAGGAGATAGATCACCCATCGTGACTATTTGCGAGTACTTCAAGAAAGAATATAGAGGCTAGTGAAAAACCCGAGATAATGAAAACAAGGATGGAAGACCCCCTTTACTATGCGTGTAGGTAAACACTTAGGAAGGTGAACCAATATGAAATATATATGGAAATAACTCATGGACCGTGTCAGCGCTTCCGAGGAAACCAAACTAAATCATACGGGGAATTGACCATAAAATTCTTAGCTTCATTCAGACTCACGGAAAACCCATTACACCCAGGAGATCACTTTGAAGAAGACATGGTGACCTTTAGGCTAGGAGGTATGTGGGTCAGAACCTCATTCAAGGAGTTAGGTGTGAATTTGGGAATTTACACGCATGCTGTGACTCAGAATGAAATGTGGCTTACATCAGGCTACACATTTGAGGGTGACGAGGGAAGAGAGAGGAGACTGGCAACGGATAAAAATGAGAGAGCAGATGCATGGAGATTGTTGGCAGGTAACCCGGAAGCAGTGTATAACGGAGTGTTTACTGTTCAGGTATATCCATCGTATCCTTAGACACACCATGACACCCCGCGGTGAGAGTAGATGGGTCGTTAGCTTAATAGATATGTGGGACATCTATTACATGAAAACGGGGGGAAATTGTAACATTATCTACTTGTTGTGCAAGATGTGGGAGAAATGTGATAAGGTCAATGTAACAAAGATGTTTGGGGGAGGTTGGATTGTCAAGTTTCATGAGGCATGCGGTTTAGATCTTCATGGTATCGATGGACCAGAGCCGATCCCTTTGGATCTCCAGATATGCATGACTATGGAGATGGTGGTACGAGTTCCAGGAACATGGAGCTTTCGATTTGTAGATAGTCGTGGTAGGATTTGGGATCCAGAGGCTCCAAATGATGAGGATGATGATATGCCGTTAGCCCGGGTATGTTGTAGACTTCATCGCCCCAACACTCCACATACCGACTATGGTGCCAACTCATCACAACCTGACCCGTATTCATTTATGGGCCTACACCATCTCATGATTGCCCGATTTAACCATCTTGATGGGGAAATAAGATACATCAGGGAAAACATGGACATGCACTTGCACCCATAGGACCAGTAGGTAAGGTATTACCTCATAGTACTCATGATACAGCTGACCACTTCTTCCCACGTTGCTTGGTGATATTTATTGATACACTTTTATGTTTGAGTTGATGTTGGTTGTTGAACAATTTTTATTTTCATTGCTTTGTACGGATGTTTTAAGACATTATTACTATTATTATTAGAGAAAACTATGATTTTCCTCCCTGTGCAATATGGGCGGGCGCACGTTGAACCCCTGATTCTTAAATTGCGCATATTGAACCCATGTGTTTTTCTAGCAGGCTCAGTACTTTCCCTACTGTGTAATTATTAGTTAAATGACCAATATAACCTTCATCTTCATATTCAACATCAACATCTAAGAACCCTAACATGAACACAAACCCAGAAAATCTCCGGCTAATAACACTAACCCAAACCCAAAAAACACATAATTCTTATACAAACACATAAATTAACATCATATCCAGATACCAATAAACACAATGACCTAATTAATCAATAGTCTTTAGAATTTGCCACGCCCATTTATCCATCCATCCACACCACTTCCCCCGTCGTAGCTCCTCGCCGACACCACAGCTCGCAGCCATAGGTCCCCACCGTGACCACTGATCTTCGCCGCCATCTCTACTCGTCACCACCGCTGAACCGTCGATCAAATGGATTTGGGGTGCCTTTTGGGTTTGTTGTTTGTTAAGGAAGAACTCGAAAGCCGTTGCTCGAATTGTCAGTTCCGGTGAGGAGCAGGATGAGGATGAAGGAGATGAGGTTCATTTTGTTGCTGATGTGTGAAGTTTAATTGTACGGTTTAGGTGAGATTTGGTGTGAATTTGTTTTATTGTGTGTTACTTATAGGGTTGGGGATGAAGCAGAAGGGTTTGGTGAATAATGCAGATGATAAGGATAATGAATGAGGAGATGCAGATGATGAATAATGAATGATGAATGATGTTCTTGTTGTTATTGTTGTTGTTATTATTATTACTATTATTACTATTATTATTGTTGTTGTTGTTATTTATCTAATTAGTAAAGTGCCCTTAAACCAAACGGTCAACTATTGGTCAACTTAAAATCAGGGGTTCAATACGCGAAACTAGTGGCTCATATCAGTATTATGAAAAACACATGGGTTCAATATGCGCAATTGAAGAATCAGGGGTTCAACTTGCTCCCTCCCATATTACACAAGGAGGCAAATCATAGTTTTCTTTTATTTTTATGTAGGATGCCCACTTGTAGGGCAGTATGGGTAACTATATACCATACTTATCTTGGGTCTGTAAATATTTTGTGTACTATGTTTGTGGTTGTGTTTGTAGATTTTATGCAAGTAGGATTTGTGTAGTACAAGAACTTCCAAACAGCCGACAGGAATACAATAGATGGCAAAAATTTCGTCCCTGCTTGTAGGGAAGTTAATTTCCTTTTTTTCCTCGATTTCATCTATTTTAAATCTTTTCACATTGAGGACAATGTGAGATTTAAGTGTGGGGAGGGGATTTACACTAGTCTAAACCAAGTCTAAAAAGCAAAATTTTTGAACAAAATATTCAAAATTATTTTTTTGCAGCAACAAAACCTTAAGCCTTTTTAAATATTTTTGACAAACCAGAAACGAAGAAACAGCGGGAATCATTTAAGCAAAAAATTACCTCTACATTAAAATATAATAAAAATATGGTTTACAGTATTGAGATTAACTTTATGAAAACTATGGCATTTTCACCTAATCCTTCTGTTTGTGAGAATTAAGCCTTCACGCAGATATTCAGATAAATACTCATATCATATATTGGATTTTATTAAGTGAGTCATTTACTTTTTGTAGAATAGAACTTGTCTTAAGAATTTTATTTGAGATCAAGCGAAATGCTGCAGAGAAACCGTTGTATTGACTTATTACAGTTAATCAACAATACTTATACATTATCTATCTAGTTCTTGATATGCTCTGGTGATAATACAATTACTGAGTTACTTTAAGGAGTGTGTGTGAGTAGAGAATTGGGCAGAGTAACAGTATCTCTCTAATAATAATAAAACACTTGATAAATATGAGAACATGGTACAACTATTTATAGAAGACGACCCCTTTCGTTTTACATCACATAACGAATGGGGACCAATCATCTTCATTCCCTATATATAACTTAAGGTATAACGAATGACTCATTCATTGTCCCTCATTCGTTAAACATACTTAGCGAATAGCTTAATAACTTAACGAATGGGCTCATTCGTCATACACGACATAACGAATGACCCTTACATTAACGAATAGCACTTAAGACAATTACCAAAATGTCCTTCATTGATAATAAACAGTTATAATAAATATACAAAGACCGAGACAAAAAAACCATGTACTAACAAATTCCCCCTCGTCTCAAGCCCTTTGTCTTTGATTACCTGAATCTCTTAGTCTTCCAATCAGCGAAGCTATGAACTCCAAACGCATGGAAAACATGCACCACACGCTGAAATTGCATAGCGAGATCGTAATCCTTCTGTTCAGCCATCTGATCTAATTGTTGAATAACGCATCATTATCAAACTTAGATAAGTTAACCAACCACATCAGGTCGATCACTCGAATGAACTTCGTCTTCAAACCCGATCCAACTACAATGACGGCTTCACCGGTGCGGTTGTTGTAGTACCACCGATTTAGAGTCTTGTAAAGACTTTGGGGGAAAAGTGTTCATAGGAATTCGCTTTAACGTGCACGACGGCTTTACTTTAAGTACGAGATTCCTCCAACCATTTCTTGGATTAATCTCGTCTATATACATACGGGTTGGAACTTGAGGCTAAAAGAATTTAAATCTGTGGCGTACCTCATACAACAAGTGTCGGTAGAACCAATCCGCCATATGGCTTCCACCATGATTAACGAACAGCCTATTCACCAACGTACGTACATCCCATCTCGGTAATGTTAGAACATCGGCAATATGTTGATAATATTGTACACTGTGTTCCCACTTTATAATGAATACCTTAAGCTCAGAACCGTAAATCTAAGAGACAATATCACCTTTAACCGTTATTGAGGCTTTGAACGTAGTAATCTGGTGAGCAGTGGCACGATCTTTTATCTGCTTGTCGTCCTCTTACTATGCATACCTTAAAACATCAATAAGCTTCGAGAATCGAGCCTTATTATGTCCAAAAATATCATCAAATACATTATCAGCTGGATCCTTCGAACCTGGCCCAGCTTTGTATACTTTACTGTTCTTTTTCTGTTTCCCAAGATGCTCTTCAGCAGCTTTTACATGTTCTGTTGTGAAGAATGGAACTCCTTCATCTGTATTCGTACGTGTAGACATATCAGGGTATTCCTTGGATGCCATGTCTTCCACCTCAACCTCATCATAATTAAACGATATATCCCGGGATGAAATACGTGTATCAAATCTAACTTCATCATCATCGATAACCTCAACATCTTCCTCGTTCTCCAACTTATCCAACTATTCATCGTTCAACCCAAGAAACAACGCAATTTGATCTCTGGATAATGAATAATCAACGACTTTCCTTCCTCGATCTCATCAGCGTTCACCATGCTCAAATCGACACCCTTCTCGTTATCCATAAATAGAACCGTATTGGCCTTCACATACTCAATAGGTTGCACATTAGTCATGTCTTGATACACCACTAATTGCATATCAGAACCCGACCTCCAGCACCAGCTGAACCACCAGACGCACTTGTCTTTGATTGCTCACTACCACCGGTTCCTGCATCAGGGTCTTTGTCATCATCATTACCATTCAGCTTCTTCAACATATCTTCTTTGCAGGTTAGCTAAAGGATGATGTCATCTTGTTACATATTGTATATGATCTAACTTCCTTATTCGTTAAACTTGGCATTCGTTATCCGCTACATGTAGCTCCCATTCATTAAACTTGCATACTCATTTGTTAGCCATGCTTCTCATTCTCTATCATGCTTCCATCCTCTTGTATAGTTTAACGAATGAGCTTCAGACACTAATTACAAAGATTAAACGACTCGTTTGGTTCAACTCTCAGCACTTGTCACATTTCATGTACTAACAAACTCCCCTTGACAATTGTTGGATTTAATTAAGCTTTGGTCTGTGTCGCTTTCAGTTGATCTTCATGTGTGTCTTTATACAGGTAATGCCATGTAGACAATGCACTAAAAACTCCCCCCTTGGCACTAGCTGTACGTCTCCAATATTTATCAGAATCAAGCTTGTACACACGATCAAAATCTTCACTCTCCCTTAACTCCAACACTCTGCCATAACTTAAACTATTTTCTTATTTCACCATCTTGAGAAGATAGAAGAATTGAATAACCATCAATGAACACATTCCATCAATAAACCGTAAAGTTTATCTTAATTTAGCATTTGAGCACAAAATAGTATGAACAGGAATGTGTAATGTTGAAAACATTTTTATAACACGACAAAACAATTTGAAAATGTATATCGCTTGTCGGAAGATCAAAAATAAATTGAAAAGAAAAATATTTTTGGTTTTTACAAACTTTTTTCTAAAACACACCAAAAGGTTTTTTGATTTTTCAAAGTGTAAGGTCCCAATTCCAGTGGCCTACTTTGGCGTTGGATTTACTCATAATACATTTCTAAATATCATAGTGAATTAAAACTTTCACAAAATAAATAAAACTTCAAACATTCATTACAATCATTTGATACTTGTCTTAAAACAAAACATAAATAGTTTATTTAAAACATCATGACAAAACTTCTTTGGATGCCAGTCTCTTTAATCCTGCCATGTGTCATTCTCTCAAGCCAACTGCTTCAATCTATTCACCTGCGTGCATACTAAAAGTCAGCTACGCTAAGTGAGTTCTAGTTAATGCAGGTAAGATAAAATACATCCATATACTTACTTATATACGCATCCGAAGATACATATAGCATACTTAGCTTTTTACCTTTCATCGTACTTTCATACTTTCATTCTTTCTTTCATACATACGTATATACATACATTTCATCCTGTGACCTTCGCAGATATTATTAGGGTATGTTCCCTACATTCACAGATATTATTAGGGTCTGTTCCCTACATTCGCATATATTATTAAGGTCTGTTCCCTTTATTCGCAGATATTATTAAGGTTTGTTCCCTACATTCGCAGATATTATTAGGGCATGTTCCCTACCTTCACTCTACCATACTTTCATACTAACATTCATACAATTTCGTACATACCCTGCTTCATCATTCGTACATACACAGTTATATATTCTAACACTTACCTTCCTTGGCGATACGTGCAATATCCAAAGATTGCCCATGCACTGACAAGCTTTCATTCATATTCACAATATAATATCTATCACATATATCATCCATGCATACACTTACCACTTAAGGTAAGTGTATTAACTAATCACATTGAGTATGCACACATCCCCGAAAAAATAACAAGGAAATGGGGATAGAAACTCACCCGAGTCCTGTTACGTTCACCGTTAATGGTTATTCCTTTCCTTAGTTGTACGTGGCTAACTGTATAACAATTACACGTATCAATTAACTATAACTACCTATATCGCGTTTCGAATTTAATTATAACTCTCAACGAACAGGGGTCCGGGGGCAGTGCCCCTGGCAACAGGGTTCTAGGGGCGGCAGCCCCTAGCAGGGTCCAAGGGGCAGAGCCCCTGGCTGGGGTCGAGCTGAAGAAAATTAACGCACACTAAACTTTTTTAAATTTTTTCAAAATAAGGAAAAGAAAATTAAAGCAGTAAACGTAAGCTATAAAATATCTTATATTTTTTAGAAAGATCGCGGCATGGGATCATATTCACTAATAACGTCCTAGACTCCACTTCAATTTCGACATTATTATGCACATAATCCAACGATGATTGCAGATATAATTGTCCACTATAAACTTTATATAGATCCTTCAGTAGCTTTACGATACGTATTAAGATTCAATTAGTACAAATCTTATGTGTATCCCAACTTTCAAACTAAGTTTTTATATCTTTCAAACTAAGTTTTTATATCTTTATACAGTGAATTTCACATGTATGTATTTTTAATTATTGAAATGATTAGCTATGACTCATGCAAAAATAACAAATAAATAAATAAGTAGAAGGTTAAAATGTTCCCTTAAGATCGGTATTACTAAACGCAGATAAGGTTCCATTTTAACAAAAATAAAAGGATAAAATAAGTCGAAGTTGTACAGGGCCTTAACCTCTAGTCCGATACATGACTTTCGCACATTTTTGCTTATAGTATACGCGGAGAAGGTCCAAGGCTTATACGAAACACCAAAAAATAAATCAACATACTTAGGTTTTAATTCTCATATCAGTATTCCTACACGCGTAGAGGATCAAAGACTTAAGCAAAAATAAAGAAAAAAATTAAGTTGAATTTCTTTGCAAAATAAAAGAAAAAAAATAACTTGAATTTATTTGCAAAATGAACGCATGTACACACAACAATATTTAAACTTGTTGATACTAAAAATTAGATATTGACTGAGCATCACTATGTAATACCACTAGATTTGGCACGCATTTAGGTTTATATCTTTTCAATACTTATACGATCTGTTAAGCCTATCATAAACATCATGCAATTGATCTTACGACACTTTTTAGTCGAATTTATTCATGTGTTAGGTCCACTAAGTCAACATACTCTCATTTCTCATAGATGTCGGATCACATTTATCAAATTTTAATTTTTCATATTTTTGTATTTCTATATTTTTCATACAGAAAGCACACTAATTTTGGATTTTTCTAAATTTTCTCCCCTAAAAATATAAACTATAACAAAATTTTGCTGAAAATAACGAAAAAATAAAAAACAAAGAGTGATCTTCTAACATGGATAAAGTCTTTTGAAAATCTTGTTCACCAAAAAAGAAATCTTGCATTTAAAAGTGTGAATGGTGAACAAGTTTTCTGATTAGAAATTTTATGAATTTTAAATCTTTGCAAGTATCAAATAAATCAAACTAAATGAACTTGCCGCGATAATCCACTACCAACAAATTTGATATAGCAATAATCCATATGTCGCAGATAGATCCTTTTGGATATTCCTGCACAAAAACTAAATACTTTAATGAGAAGCTGGAACCCGGACCATAATCTTAGGTCGACCGGTATCCTCAACTTGATTAGCAACAGCTGATGGAATATTTGGTTTCCAAGCTAGTCACGGTTTATCAGCTTGTTGTCTCAAAAAATTAGCATCGTAAGAACTCTGAAACTTTTCAAGAGATTTTAACGATGAATTAATATAAACTCTTTGTTGTTTAGCTTTTTGTTCAATTGTCTCAAATTGCCCAAAAGTTAATGAAACCTTATTAAAAATATCAGGCAATTTGAGTCGACTCATGTAAGAACAATCAACAATCAAATGTCATTTGACATTACAATAAAAACACTTTCTCAATTCAACATGCGTCGAAGATGATTCTGTTACAACTTTAGACACTGAGGGTTGAATTTTCTCACGATTTTTCTTTTGGAAAAATTCAAGATTTGAACACTTTGAAAAATTGTCAAATACATCAAAACCAGTAGATATAACAAATTTGTTCTGTTGAAACAACATTGGTTTGTATTCCTCTTAGGGTTTTGATTCTAACTTTTTTCCTTTCCCCAATAGGCGTCACTGATGTATCACAATTAACAAAAACTAAGTGATCACAATCATAAACATTTTCAACACACTTAGGTTTAACAAGAGCTATCAGAAAGAGCTCATCAGCAAACATCTTGTTAACACCTTTTAAATTATAAACTTTCCATTTTTACCCTTAACACTCGGTTATGAAAATTTTTTTGATATCTTTTCAAAAACAACTTTCTTCTCACATGATTTTGGTGTAATAACCAGTTTTGGCTTATCATTTTTTGATTTCTCAGCAGTTTGAGGTTCACAAAGAATATGATTTTCAACTTGTATATTTTCATTTTTGTAAACCACTACTGGTTCAACCACATCTTCAATAAGAACATCATTATATGTCTGTAACATCGTGAAAATATCGGATTAAAATGCCAAGTTCAAAAGTTAAAGGACCAAAAATGACAACTTCTAAACCTTAAGGTTCAAAATAAAAAATCTATCTCACTGTCCCATAGCGATACGCGACGGGACAAAGGACAAGCCCATTTCGTATCGCTATGGGCTTGTTTATAAACCTAAGAAATGGGCTCATGGCGATACGTGATCGCCAAAGAGCCAACGTCATCGCGTATTGCGATGACGTGGTCTTACAGTCGGACATGTGTTGCCATGTGTCAACCGGTGGCACTATGTGCCGCCACGAGGCACCGGGTCTGCCACGTGGCAGGGCTACTGGTGATGAGGACAACCTACGTCGCGATACGCGACGGGCTAGCCAAAGGGTCATCGCTTATCGCGATGGGCCTATTGTTATGCCTATAAATAGTAAGCTCGGGTTTGCTCATTTTTCACACTCAAATTCACATAAATATCTCTCTCTTACATCTCCCTAAAGCTTCATTAATCGTACCCTCGTTTACCTCGAAAAACGTGGCCAAACTCCTCGATTTTCTTGCCCAATTTCTCATAAACGTGACATCCCGATGTTCCAACGAAATTGTCTCAAAGAAGGTGTTGCCAAGAAACATCCCTACGACTCACCTCGATAAGCGTCCCGACGAGTGTGATGAAGATTGGAGTGCATCGTTTTGCGTGCCAAGGTAAAAGTGTTATCCAAGAAGATAAAGAAAAGGGTAAAGACGTCGAAGTACTGCTCAATTGTGTAGGGTTTTATAAGCCAACGAAGGTAGGCATAATGTCTGAATAATATAACAATAAATTATTAAAATGCTTAAAACCAAAAGTCGAGGAAATACTCGATACCTCGATAAATAAAATAAAATATAACAAAGAAAAGAAAAGAAGGGAATAAGAATATAATATCAATATGATTATTATATATAAATCTTTGTTATTGAATATTATTTAAGATATTATGATAATTCTTAAATAATAAAGAAAAGAAAAGTATATGTTTCTTAGAGAAGAAGAAACGTAGGGTTTTAAAGAAAAGGTAAAATAAGATTAACTAAAGGTTTATCTTATAAAAAGAAAAGAAATAAAGAATACTTTTTAACTAAAGGTTTTTATGTAAAGAAAATATAATCGAGGTAAAGATTATAAAAAGAGACTAAAGGTCTTAAGCCGGATTGTATATCCGACTAACAAAAAGTTATACTCGCACTATAGGTGCGAGATATCAAAGGGAAAGATCCTCGAACAGTGTATTGATGTTGATCCAAAGAAAAGGTGAATACGCCCCAAACTTTTCAAACTTGTTTAAATCGAGTCAAAAGAATTAAATAAAAAGAATTACATGGGACTACGTGTCTCTAAAACGTTATAAACAAAAATAAACACTAGCCCTTAGGCAATCGTGTACGTTTGTCTGGATCCTTACATATGTGGTAAAAAGATGGTGGGCACACCGCACCACACCTGCTCATATGACGCTTTCCATGAGGGGGGGCATGACCATGTGTATATGTATGGTACCTAACTAGTGTCAGCCGCTGCGGTGTTTGCTGGGGTGTTTTGTGTGAACTTATTTATAATTGTGTATGGTTTTAAAGCTTGACTATTCCTAAGCCACGATGGGCCGGACATAACTATGTCTCGAGGGATAATCAAGTAAAAGAAAATATTTTAGCGCCAGCATATTCACCAGCATGTGTTGCTGACGTATTTTCTAAACATTTTGCAGGTAATCAAGAATAGAAGCTTGGGATGACGAAGTGCTTAAAGATATCCGATGGCTCGGATTATTTTGTTAAACTTTAAAATTAAATGGTGGTTTGTAATAAACAAGTAATATTTTGTAAACACTATATGGGAACTTTTAAAATCCCGTCTTTTGAATATATGTGTATATTATAACCCACGCTAATTATATTTATGCTTTAATCCACTATCTCTGATTTATTTACAAAAGTGGTACCAACTGTTGGTCGCACGCCCATCCCTAAGATGGGGGTGTGACAAGGTTGGTATCAGAGCCATCGATCTTAGCGAATTAGGTATTAATTAATAATACCTAAGCTTCGATCCAAGTAAATAGGAAAAAAAAATTATTACTTGTTTTATTTGAATAGGGATAAGATAGGCTGGTAACATTTTGTTTCCCTCCTCACTCTAAACCACCCAATCAATAGATGTCGTTCAAGAAGATGATGAGTGGATTCATGAAAGACGCGAGAAGAGCAGGAATTCTCGAACCCCTACCAAAGGATAATATGAGCGAAGATTACTATGATGCTTTCTTTAACCAAGACGTAATGATTGACCGAACCAAACCAATATACTTCCCCGGAACCGAATAATGACCAATCAACTTACCCGATGATCCACCGAGACAGGAGTATGAGGCACCAAGACATTCAAGTTACCACCCTTCAAGCATACCAATGTACCATCCGTCCGATGTACCAACATACCATCCATCCGAAGTTCCAACATACCATCCGTCTGAGATTCCAACATATCAACCGCCGAATCCTCATCCATCATATGCATTCCTCGCCAACAAACAAATAAAGGAGGAACCGGAATCCAACTCGTCTAATTGGATACAATGCCATTCCGATCAAAGAAGGTGGCATACCGGAACATATACTTTCGATGATGTGAACTCTCACCCCAACTCTTCCAAGGACGGTCTCAAAATCCAAGAATGAGAGTAATGATGCCGTACGAAAGCTCCATATACCCCCAATGGTGCACGAGACTGCGAAACTGGTGGAGGAAGAGGACCTGAAGAAGAAGAAGCAGAAGAAGAACCGGAAGAGGAAGGGAACCTGAAGAAGAATCGGCCCCAATGGAAGAACCGTCCGATTGTGAATGCCCTCCAAGCCAAGGATGTGTACAACTGTTCTTTCACAAGAATCCAAAGTATGTATCGGTAGACCCCGTCGTACAATATCTTCAAAGCTTAAGGAACGAGTCTCCACCAAGTTTCCCGCCATATCAAGGCAAGATCCCGTCCGTTGCGGAACAAGCAGAAGAAATACGCCAACAAAATGAAGCTGTTGAGGCATTCTTCAACTATCCGACAGACATGAAATCATCGCCATACCCAGACCCGAAGAACCACTATGATATAGTCATGATGGGATACCGCGATTCGCCACCAAGATATGGTTATCCAAATGATATTCCGCAGTCCCAAGAGGAACATCTGGACAGGGACTTACACGAGACCAATGACTTGAGAAAGAAGATAGTTATGGAGGAGAACAAAAAGAAGAAGAAATGAGATAAGCTTCTTCGAAAGTGTAACAAAATGACAAAGATGGTGAAGAAATACCTGGAAAACTGAGAACCTTAAGAGAATCGAATAGAGTTGATGTTGTGGTGTTAAAAGTGTTTATGATGTTTGCGAAATAAGTGTTTTGTTGTATATCGAGTGCGTGATAAGGACGTTGAATCGTCCCAAGAATAAGGATAGGTATATATATATATACATATATATATATATATATATATTGGATAAAGATATATATAAGTACATGTGTTGTAATAATAACATATATGTATCATTTATGATATATATATGTGTGATGAATAAAATAAGTGTTTAAAAGAATGTTATTTAAATTTCAGCAATGCCAAACCAAAATAATGTCGATGCTTCTCGAAAAGAAGCCGAAAATCATGCAAATAGAACAGATAAAGAAAAAGAAAAAGAACAAGAAGAACGAATACCCGATAATTACATGAATCAAATACAACAAATTATTAAAGAAGCTGCTAGGGTTGAATCTCAAGCTAGAACACACTCTAGACAATCTCAATCCGTTAAACCTTGTCATAAGTCTGTCAAATCTCATCCAAAACTATCCCACGTCTAAGAAAGCGTTTATGAATCAAATGCCGATGATGGCATCAAGAAAAATTTTAAGAAGATGAAAATCGATAGTTGTTCGTTTAAAGATTTTAAGAATTTTGAACCAAAAGAATTCTATGGCGATAGTGATCCAATACTCTGCCTAAAAGTTCAAGGGCGAAGCTTTAAAATGGTGGAACACATTGATTATGAGAAAAGGCCGACAAGTTCTGTACAACCTGGCATGAGTTGAATTCAAGGAGATGATGATGGTGAAGTTCTGCTCAATGCATGAGACAGATTAAATCCAGTCGAAATTCTTAAGCCATGGAGTCGTAGGAACTAATCTGCGCGAATACAACACAAAATCCATGAATACTGTCGATTAGTGCTCCATCTGGTAACCCCTGACTCCAGCAAAGTCACGCGATATATTTGGGGAGTCCCACGGGAAATCCGAGATATGGTAAGATCTCACCTCCCTCAAACCACTGACTCTGTGATGGAGTTGGCTGGGTATCTAATGAGCGGCATGATCCGCAACAAAGAAGAAGACAAGAAAGTAGTGCCGACTCATGACAACAAGAGGACTGGAGGAAGTGTCTGATTCAAGGTCAAAGGAGTAAATCAAAACATAACTGGATCCGACTCAAATTCCACGCCATGCAAGACTTGCAAAAGGTACCACAAAGGGCAATGTCGTTTTGCTCCGTCTTCAACCACAATCGATTGTGACTCATGTCACAAACCCGGCCACGCAACGGCCGATTGTTGGAAAAAGACAACGATTTGCTTTAACAGCAAGGAGATGGGAAACTTAAGCTTCGAGTGCCCCAAGAAAAAACCCGTGAATGGAGGTGCGGGTGGAAGTGGTCAAGCCAAGAAAAATAATGCAAGAGTCTTAATGCTTGACACCAAAAAGGCGGCTGACATGCCGAAAACAATCACCGGTACGTTCCTAGTCAACGACATGTATGCTACAGTTTTGTTTGATTCTGGTGCCAACTTAAGTTTTATAGATAATTGCTTTTGTTGTCTATTAAACGAACCATTAATAAAACTAAATAAAATCTAAGCATAGAGACCGCTAGTGGTGAAATCATCAAAATCTCCGAAGCCCTTGAAAACGGAAAAATCCTTTTAGCTGGTTACATTATGAATATTCAATTGCTACCAATGACTCTTGCTAGTTTTGACATTGTACTTGGTATGGATTGGTTATCCAACAACCATGCTCGTATCATTTGCAATAGCAAAACCGTTGAACTTCGAGCCCCTGATAAATGCACCATTCGAATTGAAGGGAACAAAGACGTTGGCCAAGTTAGCATAATATCCATGTTAAGAGCTAACAAATGTTTGAATCAAGTATGCTTAGCATTCATGGCCTACTTCACCGAAGAATCTAAACCAAAAGAAATAAAAGACGTACCTAAGGTTTCTGAATTCTCTGATGTATTTCCCGACGAACTTCCTGGAATTCCTCCCGATCGTGAAGTAGAATTTAGGATCTATCTTATGCCTGGAACCGCACCAATTGCCAAAGCCCCGTATCGTCTAGCTCCAACCAAAATAAAGGAATTAAAGAAACAACTTGACGAGCTACTTGAGAAGGGATTCATTCGACCGAGTTCATCGCCATGGGGAGCGCCAATACTTTTCGTCAAGAAGAAGGATGGATCCATGAGAATGTGTATCGACTACCGAGCACTGAACAAAGTCACTGTCAAGAACCGATATCCATTACCTCGAATTGATGATATTTTCGACCAACTTCAAGGCGCGAACTATTTCCCTAAACTTGATATGTGTTCTGGTTATCACCAACTTAAAGTCCAATCTTAGGACATTCCTAAAACCGCATTCCGAACAAGGTATGGACATTATGAGTTCACGGTCATGCCGTTTGGACTCACTAATGCCCCAGCCGCGTTCATGGATATGATGAATCGAATTTGTAAGCCTTACTTGGATAAATTTGTTATCTTATTCATCGACGAGATACTTATTTACTCTAATTCTAAGGATGATCATGAAACTCATCTCCGAACCTTACTTGAATTACTTAGAACCGAGAGATTGTACGCCAATTTCTCAAAATGCGAATTTTTGCTTCCCGAAGTACAATTTATAGGACACATCATAAATGTGAATGGTATTCAAGTGGACCTCGCTAAGATTGAATCTATCTCTCTGTGGGAGATTCCAAAGTCGCCAGTCGAGATTCGAAGTTTCTTAGGTTTGGCCGGCTATTATCGAAGGTTCATCGAAAATTTTTCTAGTATAGCCGTTCCCCTAACCTCGTTAACCCGTAAAAACATTAAGTATGAATGGGGGACTAAACAACAAGAGGCGTTCGATATACTCAAACAAAAACTTACCCAAGCACCTATATCGGCCTTGCCAGAAGGTACCTAGGTTTTTTGTATTTAGTGATGCATCTCATTCTGGTTTGGGATGCGTACTAATGCAACGCAAGAAAGTGATAGCATATGCCTCTCGTCAACTCAAGGTACACGAAAAGAACTACACAACTCACGATCTAGAGTTAGGCGCTATAATCTTTGCATAAAATATATGGAGGCACTATCTCTATGGAGTCAAGTTTGTCGTGTTTACCGATCATAAGAGTTTGAAAACACATATTCGAGTAAAAAGAACTCAACATGCGTCAAATAAGCTGGATGGAAACTTTAAATGACTACGACTGTGAGATCGTTTATCACAAAGGTAAGGCTAACATTGTAGCCGATGCTCTAAGTCGTAAAGAACATGAAAAACCAAGAAGAGTCTGAGCGTTAAGAATAGAACTCCAAGTTAATCTCATCGAACAAATCAAATCCGCTCAACTCCAAGCGATCAATGAAAACAAGATCTCCGACGAAAAACGTAATGGCACCATTGACTCGCTAGTCAAAGGTGACGATGGTATCCTAAGAATGGGAAACCGGATTTGGGTACCAATCGTTGGGGATTTACGTGAAAAGATCATGAGTGAAGCTCACAAGTCCCAGTAATGATGCACCCCGGTAGTGACAAAATGTACCAAAATCTCAAACCGAACTAATGGTGGAATGGGATGAAAAATGACATCGCTTCGCATGTTGCGAAATGTTTAACTTGTTTGAAAGTTAATGTTGAACACCAAAAGCCATCGGGATTGCTTCAACAACCCGAACTTCCCGTTTAGAAGTGGGAGTTTATAACCATGGAGTTCATCACGAAACTCCCGAAAATGACTCGACAACATAATGCTATTTGGGTTATTATGGATAGACTAACAAAATCCGCACACTTCATACCCATCAATGAATCGTACTCAATGGATAGATTAGCGCGTATCTATGTGAAAAAAATCGTTGCTTTGCATGGAGTACTGTTGTCTATAAATTCTGATTCGAGACATTCGTTTCACGTCTCATTTCTGGAAAAGCTTCCAACAAGCGTTAGGCACAAAGCTAAACCTTAGCACCACCTATCATCCACAAACCGATGGAAAAGCGAAAGGGCAATTCAAACGCTTGAAGGCATGCTCCGCGCTTGTGTGATAGACTTAGGTGGAAGTTGGGACCACTACCTACCCCTAATGGAATTCCCATATAACAATAGCTATCACACGAGTATTCAAGCCACACCGTTCAAAGCATTGTATGGTCGTAAATATAGAAAGCCCGTGTGCAAACTGGAGATAATCAATTGTCTGGACCCGAGATAGTCCAGAAACCACCGACAAAGTTTTACAAATCCGCGAATGACTTAAGACGGCACGTGATCGCCAAAAGAGTTACGCCGATGTCCGTCGTAAACCGTTAGATTTCAACGTAGCTGATAAAGTTCTTTTGAAAGTCTCGCCATGGAAAGGTGTTGTTCGCTTCAGAAAGAAAGGAAAGCTTAGTCATCGATTCGTTGGAACCTTCAAGGTACTTGAACGAATTGGTATTGTTGCATACCGATTGCGACTACCCGAGGAAATTCAAGGGATACACGATGTATTCCACGTATCAAATCTGCAAAAGTGTCTAGCCGACGAATCTTTGTGTATGCCCTTAAAAGACGTTGAAATAAATGAAAACTTAAAATTTGTAGAACGGCCAATTCAAATTGAAGATTCAAAAACAAATAAATTGAAAAGACGAACATTGAAAATCGTAAAAGTAAAGTGGGACTCACGAAGAGGCCCTGAATACACTTGGGAACTCAAATCTGAAATGAAGAAAAAGTACCCCCACTTGTTCTAAGAGCGAATCTCGCGGACGAGATTCATTCCAAGGTGGGGAGGATATAACATCGTGAAAATTTCGGATTAAAAATATCAAGTTCAAAAGTTAAAGGACCAAAAATGACAAGTTCTAAACCTTAAGGTTCAAAATGAAAAATTTGTCTCACTATCCCATAGCGATACGCGACGGAACAAAGGACAAGCCCATCGCGTATCACGAAGGGTTTGGTTACAAACCCAAGAAATGGGCTCATAGCGATACGTGATCACCAAAGAGCCAACGTCATCGCGTATCGCGATGACGTGGTCTGACAGTCGTGACACGTGTCGCCACGTGTCACCACGAGGCGCCGTGTCTGCCGCATGGCAGGGCTACTGCTGACGAGGACAGTATACGTCGCGATAGCGAACGGCTAGCCAAAGGGTCATCGCTTATCGCGATGGGCCCATTATTATGCCTATAAATAGTAAGCTCAGGTTTGCTCATTTTTCACACTTAAATTCACATAAATATCTCTCTAACATCTCCTTAAAGCTTCATTAATCGTACCCTCGTTTACCTCGGAAAACATGCCTAAGCTCCTCGATTTTGGTGCCCAATTTTCATAAACGTGACATCCCGACGTTCCAACGACATTGTCTCAAAGAAGGTATTGCCAAGAACCATCCCGACGACTCGCCTCGATAAGCTTGCCGACGAGTGTGGTGAAGATTGGAGTGCATCGTTTTGCGGGCCAAAGTAAAAGTGTTGATCAAGAAGATAAAGAAAAGGGTAAAGACGTCAAAGTGTTGCTCGATTGTGTAAGGTTTTATAAGCCAACTAAGGTAGGCATAATTCCCGAATAAAATAATAATAAATTATTAAAAGACTTAAAACCCAAGGTCGAGGAAATACTCGATACCTCGATTAATAAAAGAAAATATAACAAAGAAAAGAAAAGAAAGGAATAAGAATATAATATCAATATGATTATTATATATAAATCTTTGTTATAAAACGACTTCATCTTTGGAATTTAACAAATAAGCAAGGTGAACACTGAAAAGAGAATCGAGCAAATTTTCTTGATCACAACTTCAAATGACGTCTTTAACCGAATCAAACTTTAAGCCGTTGAAATGTTTGATTAAAAGACATACGTTAAACTCGTCAAAACTATTAGCTTGTATTTTTCAAGTATTTACCACACTACCACTGAGTGGTAATTACAAAACTGCCACTGCTAGTATTTACCAAAGTACCACTACAGTTAATTACAAAACTACCACTACTGCAATATAAACAAACTGCCACTGCAGCAATATTACCAAACTGCCACTGCGGTTAATTATGAAAATGCCACCAGCACTTAAAATCTCGAACAATTGAGCGTACAAGTTGACCCAAAAAAATGTTTTCTCCAAATATTTCCCTTTGAACGAGTTACACTCGCATTGACGAAAAACTTGATCAAACAATTTTACCGAAAAACTCTCAACAAAAATCTCTTTCACTTTGGCTCGTTTGACTAATAATAGTGAAATAACCAAACGCCAAACAAACTTTGCAAATTTGCCGCTTCGAGTCAATAACCAATTTTCAAACAACGATACAAATTCACCACACGCGTTGTCAAAATATCTGACCCGCGCCTCAAACTTTACTCGTTTAAACTTTCTTATTTTGTAAATGCCAAAAATACTCGTGTGGCTCGAAAGTGACCCGTTTAACGAATAATGTCAACGAGCAAATTCTATAAATCGCCACTCACATTCAGCCACCAATTAAAACCCGAAAATATGAACCAAACCGAACTTTACTCGTTTAAACTTCTTTATCCGAAATGACCAAACTATCCCGTGACGAAATATCCCAAATTGCCCCTAGTCACCAAATCTCTTTACTTTGAAAGACTTGTATTTTTTATTTACACCGATTGCAACCACAAAAATTAACAGTGGTATGTTCAAGTGGTATATTTCAAATCTGAATCAATATTTCAATACACATTTACTGCATGCTTCATGAGGCCATGTTGACTTTTAGCAATAAAAAGAAATTAATTGAAACTTCGGTGTCTAACAGAATGATTTGTTTTTTGTGTTTGTGAATCGAAAAAGAAATATTAAGCGTGTGAACACAACAAATACACCAAATTTGAAGCGTATGGATGAGATGAATTATTTGAGCTTATACGAAATATCTGAACATCAGTTGTCTGAGCTTATACGACGGGAATGGAAATCAGTCAAATCACAAATCTGATCACATAGATCGGCCAAAAATTAACCAAATCGAACACAGAAGTGATCGGCAATGAAAATGTGAATCTATTACGTCACTATTGAGATATCCTCAGAAGTGGGCCCAGGTCCAACAAGACAAATGTGAATGGGCCTAACATTAATAACCCAGGTAAAGGCTGGCCCATTAGGGTTACAGCTCAGGTTCCATCTTATAAATAGGAAGAGGCTCCCTTCCTCCAGACCAGGTTAATCTCTCTAACCCTTCTCATCTCCAGTGTCTTACACGCTTGTATGCACAGGGAGATGATCATGATTGCGGTGATGATCTTACTTTGAGTCGGAGACATCTCTCCCTCTAACGTCACCACACTATATTTTTATCTATATATGGGCAGGAACATTATTATTTTGGTTGTGTTATAATATCAAGACGATCTGGGCAGGAACTTAGGTTACCTGCTCCCTAAGAAGGATAACACCCCAACAACATGAGAAGAGGAGTTTGACTTGGATCTTGATGAGTCCGGAAACGCCATCCGTGCTAATCTTGGATTCAACATTGGCGTCATCCGTGGGACCCGAGAAAACTACTTCGGATTCTACATCCACAACGGCAAATCCACATTCTCCTCGGAATCACTCCGTCCCTAAAAAAACATTTCTTACCAGAATCATGGTAAATCCATATTTTCCCGCGAAGATACGTAGCAAGGGCAGTAAAGCCCCTTCTACACAAGTTCGAATCATAGGAAATTGGGCTCGAGGCCCTTCAGCTCGGTTTTGATCCCTATACACCCAGGTTAGAGCCCGGTCAACCTAATCTTAAACCACTTCAGTCCAGGTTACGAATCTTGTACTTTCTTCATTATAAACTATTGAGAAAATACATCATTGTTGTGGCTATCGAGGTTTGACTCTCCAAACACAGGGGGTTAAACCCAGTCAACTCTGTCCTGAACCTTATAAAAAGATTGATATGACACTACCCTTTCACATTAATTAAAAGAACGAAAAAAGAAATGGGAGAAAAGTTGATAAAACGTGACCTGAGGAAAAGGGAGAGAAAAGGTAAAAAGACATCACAGTTAAGAAAAAATAAAAGAGACAAAAGGTGATGTGACTTCACCAACTTTTAGTCATTGGGCATTAAAAACAAAATGGAGAAAAAGTGATGTGACTACACTAACTTTAAGTTATTGTACTTTCAATAACGCCCAGTTTTCCTGAATATGGTCCCTCTTCTGGAGGTCTTTCCCAATAAAGAAGTATCATGGGTAAGGTCCATTCTCCTGAGATCTTTCCCAATAACCCCTAGTATTCTGGGTAAGGCCCATTCTCCTGTGGTTCTTCCCAATAAGCCATATTGGTTTGCGTAAGGTCTCTTCTCCGAAGGTCCTTCCGAATATAACCTTAGTTATCTAGACGAGGTATTTCCAAACAAAGCCCCAATTATCTGGACAAGATCCTCTCTCCTGAAATCCTTCCTAATAAATTCTCTCCTGAGGTAGGTAGTTATCCAAACATGTTGATATAAAATTAATGGAATAAATAAATGATAAAAAAAGTATGAGAGAGAAAATAATAAAAGTGATAAGACTTCACCTTTAAAGAAAGATGAAAGGACGAAAGGTTGTAAGATAACATGACCCTCATAAATAAATATATAAATAAGAAAGAGGGGACAAAAGGTGAAATGACTTCACCTTTAAGTAAAAGTGACAAGACAAAAGGTGAAAAGACATCACCCTTAAGAAAAAAGTAAAAGGACAAAAGGTGATGTGACTTCACTACCCCTAAGCTATTGTACTCTCTGTAAAGCCCAAGTTTTATGGGCGATACCATTCCTAACGAAACCCAAGTTTTCTGGGCGATACCCTTCCTAATGAAGCCCAAATTTTCTGGGCGATACCCTTTCTAATAAAGCTCAAGTTTTTTGAGTGATACCCTTCCCAGTAAAACCCCAGTTTACTGGATAAGGCCCCTCCTAATGAGGCCCTTCTCAATAAATCTCTAGTTTTCTAGATAAGGCCCCTTCTAATGAGGCCCTCATCCATAAAACCTCAGTTTTCTGGATAAAGCCTTTCCTAACGAGACATTTCTCTTAAATTCCTTTAATAACAAAACCCTTTAAGATAAAACCCCAGTTTCCTAGAGGCTCTTCCAAATAAAGACCCAGTTGTCTGGGCGAGGCCCTTCCAAACAGGGGTTTAACTTAGTTGGGCTTTAACTAGACCCTTCCCATAAACTCCCTTAATAGTAAAACCCTTTATGATAAGACCCTTCATAACAAGGTCTATCCCGTAGCACTAAGCCATCTAACAATGTTCATTATTCACAACCTGTTGTTCGGAGGGTTGGGCTAAAGGACACTTAGACAAGAAACAAGAAGACATTCACATGGCTTAATTGGTAAAGTTCAATTCCACTAACTACACGCAGTAGAACTGAACTGGGGGACTAGTATGGTGTATCACCCATATGCTCATAAGTTTTTATAGTTAAAGATTTTTTCTCATGGAAGAGATCATACGAGGAGGGAGTTACTCCCTCTCATAAGTTTTGGTATTTGAAGACATTCTACATGGGAAGAGAAAAAACGATCCTTTCAAAGACATTCACATTTAAAGAAAAAGAAGAAGCCCATTCCAAGTTATAATATGTTTGAAATGCCCCTTCAGTAAAGAAGGAATGCATTTCCTAAAGCAAAGTCCCATATCACAAACGTTTTCTCCGAGAAATAAGATGTCCCTTCCAGAGGATGATGTGTTTAAATGGTTCCTTCCATAAAGAGGGAGCTCCCATCCTAAAAACAAGAGTTTCCCCTGAAAAAGAACCTTATTCTAGGGGATGATGTGTCTAAAGGATCCCTTTTATAAAGAATGAACCTCTTTCCTAAAGCAAAATCTCAGGTTACAAAAGTTTTCGTCGGGGAAGAAGAACCCCCCCCCCCCTCCATGGGATGGCTAATTAGAAAAGCTATCCCCATAATGAAAAGGAAAAACCTCTTCAAATAACATTCCACGAATTATTATATGACAAAGAGATTTCTCCTTCTATAAACCTATATACATATATATATATATATATATGGATACGTCCCTTCAGAATGAGAGGAGCCTTCTTCTAATTTTAAAGGAGACACAAGATTAGAGGAACAAGAAACCAGGGGGGACTGGCACATGCACCATATAGTCATTGTTGATTACTCATCAGCACTAGCACTGGACAATAACAAGCGCCAACCCCGCCCTACTTACCGCATGTCGGTGGAATGATAATTCATGACAAACAAATAGGTTCTTTATTTGCGGATGGTTATCTGGATGGTCGGGTTAAAGGACATATATCTGATCATGAAGCGAACAAAGACCTTCTCGAGTGACAAAAACAGCCCATGAGGGGTATCTATCTTTGAAGGCATTTATGCACGAATGAATGATCTCTAAGTCTCTAGGCATCAATTGATTACCCAGGTGGATGGAAGAAGAGACAATCACGCCTTATATCTATGGTTAACCGTACGGTATAATTTAAATAATAAATATGAACAAATAGATAATTGTTGAATTATTTTTTCCAGAAGGGAAAAGCTCCTTCTATGGAGCTAGCTTACTTATACGTTTCCAGAAGAGAGAAAGTTCCTTCTGGGGAGACATGTTGATTTATATATTTCTTTTGATAGAAGGGAAAAAAAACCTCCCCATGAGGCACAATATTTTTATTCCCCCCAGAAAAAATATATAAAGTATAAAAAGCCCTTTCTTAAGGCAAAAAGCCCTTTCTAAAGGCAACAATCAATGCATTGATCATATGAAAATTATAACTCCAATGCAATGAGCGTTTGGAAGGCCTCGCCGCTGGGCTACTAGTCGACTAAACAATATAAAAAGCCCTTTATCAAGGCATAAAGTATAAAAAGCCCTTTCTCAAGGCACAAAGTATAAAAAGCCCTTTCTCAAGGAATAAAGAATAAAAAGCCCTTTCTCAAGGCACAAACTATAAAAAGCCCTTCCTAAAGGCTAACACCATTATAATATGGGGGCTATCATGATATAGCTCCACTATGAACGGTCACTCTCGGATATCTATAAGATTTTGGAACTAGTCGTGCCTATCATATGAAGACAGGAATCTCTGGTCATCTCCGTCCTGAATGGAACTTTAGGCTTACTTGTTTTTTCTCAGATCATCTTTGTCCCCAATGGGACTCTTCTATGACCAAATACATATTATATCAAGAGCTTTATTAACACATTCTTGTGATAGTATAACATCAGTATGAGAAGGATGGATCATTTATCAGATAAAGATATTCTTCACCAGATCTGCCTCCGGCCTCCCCGTCCTTGATGGATGTTTATTCTCAAAAACAGATCAACAAGGAATCAAGGAAGTTTGGACTGCATTAGTTGGAGATGGATGGCTTACGTCAAATAGTTTCCCCTAGATTGGAAAAATGTATATTTGTGTCCGAAGAGAGTTCAAGCGAAAAGTTTTTAAGGAGAAATGAACAGCCAAAGCAAAAGCGCCATATGCTTCACTCGTCCACTTGTTAGCAATAGGCAAAAGATTCTCAGTTATGATTCCCTGCACCGAGCCAACATAGCCAACTACAAATGTTCTTGGTTGTACCTTACACAATCAAAGAATCATTTGAAACTCTTTGAAACAACCATGAATGATTAACCACCAACAGGTAAATGTCTTTGACTAACGGAACCTCAATATGCAAACACTCTTTCTCCTTGTGGCACCATCTACAACTACCTGACTTCAGCCAAGGTAGCCTCTAATTCTTCCTTAAAATTCACCCAGATTAACCTCCCGTCTATCATAGCTAAATCCCAATGGAACAAAAGAAGAAGATCATAATACTAGTAAAAAATGAAGAAAAAGAAGAAAGGATGATGAAACAAAAGAAGGGAAAAAAAAGTTTTATCCCTTCACTCAATTTCACCATAATAACTCGCAAACTTCCTGCACATTATCTCCAAAACTAATCAATACTTATCCAATTCCTGAAATTTAGCATGGGCGCTATGCAACTCAGGGTTCAGCCTAGAAACCTCCAGGCAGAGTCAAGTATAAATTCCTCTCCATAATGGAAACCCTAGAAGCCAATCCTTCAAGTATGATGAAGGCCTTATTAAATATTTCTCGGTAACAACCCCAATATATGAGGAATTTACAATTCAACCAGACTTGTTAATTATATCTCTCACTGGATGAGAAATAACTCCTCTAATGGGTCTCATTACCCATACTTCCATACTTGAGGAAAATAACCCTTTCCATTAGAAAGCCATAAACACTATTTGACAAACTCCTCCATAATAAGTAATACACCACAAATGAGTCCAGTCAAATAAAAAGAATTTGACCAAAGAGATAAGCATCACTACATTCTTACTTCAACATCCGAACAATCTTCAAACCTTGAAGTCACCAACAAACAATCAACGTGATTGAGGTACCATCTTACTATCTAGAATACCAAACATGTAGCTACATCAAATACAATGGACTTGGTACATCTAGCATTACTACCCTTGAAGAAAACATTAACCTATTAGCCCAGAAGTTTGGGCTTAAAGTCTCTTATCCCAATCATAAATAATTAGCACAAGAGACTGGGGGACTTGAAGAGACAACCCAAGACGTGACCCAATAAGACAACATCTTAACCCACTAGCCCATAGAACCAACCCACTTTTAGGCCCAACATATAATTAAAGGCCTAAAAGTCCATAATCAAGGAAACAAATGTCCGAGGGGTACTCCAACTAGAAAGTTGCGATTAGTTATACGGGGAAGGCCAAATAAGGAAATTCAAAATATGTAATGAACTATCACTGTTTTATGATACTATAATAAGAAGGAAAACCACCGCCTCCATTGGATACACCCATCAACCAGCATTGGATCCCGACGGAAAAAAGGAAGAAGAAAATACAATGATTAAGTCTCTCGTCCTAGTCATAAATAACTAAAACAACAGACTAGGGACTTGTTGTGATATCCTCAGAATTGGGCCCAGGTCCAACAAGACAAATGTGAATGGGCCTGACATTAATAACCCAGGTAAAGGCTGGCCCATTAGGGTTACAGCCCAAGTTCCATCTTATAATAAGGAAGAGGCTCCCTTCCTCCAGACCGGGTTAATCTCTCTAACCCTTCTCATCTCTCTAGTGTCTTACACACTTGTATACACGGGGAGATGATCATGATGGCGGTGATGATCTTACTATGAGTCGGAGACATCTGTCCCTCTAACGTCACCACACTATATTTTCATCTATATCTGGGCAGGAACATTATTATTTTGGTTGTGTTATAATATCAAGAAGATCTAGGCAGGAACTTAGGTTTCCTGCTCCCTAAGAAGGATAACACCCCAACAACATGAGAAGAGGAGTTTGACTTGGATCTTGATGAGTCCGGAAACGCCATGCGTGCTAATCTTGGATTCAACAGTCACAGAATTAGATACTCGGATTTTTCGAGAAAATTAGTTAAGACTTCGGTAAAATCCGTTATAGCCACAAAACATTGTTACGTTGATGGAATACAAACTAAATGTCACAGAAATTATCAATCTCGCTGGAAAAACGAAATCATCGGAATATATGGTTATACTTGCCGGAAACATATTCCGAAATGCGTGAATAGTTAATGTCAGAATTGAACTCAATTAAGTCACCGGAATATTGACTTACATCAAAAGCAAACTATAATACTTGCCGAAAAAGCGATATTCGCTGGAAAAGGTTGTTACAGTAACCGGAATAGCGGTTACATGACCAAAAACATCAAAAATCACACTAGAGATCAAATTGAACACAGATTTGGACTCTAAATCACTCGTAGATGAATCCTAAACAGTTCTAAATGTCAAATATCAACATATTTTAATCCGAATCAACCGAAATTCAATCCGAAGAACACGAGCACATGGAATAAAAATCGAACATGATAGAGGCAGCGAATTCACATGAAATTCAGCGATTAGATGTAGAATCGAGCACCGAAAGCTCTGATACCACTTGGTTTTACCCGATTAGGATCGATGAACTTGATATTGATCTACGAAACTGAAAACGCACGGTGTTTGTTTCGGTACTAATCGATGAACGAAAACGACCTACCATGTACACAATATGTAAGTATTAACTCTTTGAAGCACGTTATAAAATTCGGCAGATTTTCGTTACAATACGGTGTCTCGTAAAATATCAACGGTTGTAACTAACTTAACAAATGATACTATATATACTAACATAAGCCATTCGCTATTCATGTTTCTCATACTCGTCCCATTCGTTACATATTGTAGTATGATCTAACTTTCTCATTCGTTAAACTTGACATTCGTTATACACTACTTGTAGCTCCCATTCATTAAACTTGTATACTCATTGTTAGCCATGCTTCTCATTCTCTATCATGCTTCCATCCTTCGTTCTCCATCCTCTATTATAATTTCACGAATGAGTTTCAAACACTAATTACACAGATTAAACGACTCATTGGTTCAACTCTCAACACTTATCACATTTCATGTACTAACAAACTCCCCCTTGACGATTGTTGTAGTTCATTAAGCTTTGGTCTTTATTGCTTTCAGTTGATCTTCACGTGTGTCTTTATACAGGTAATGCCATGCAGAAATGCACCAACAGTTGCATAACAAGAAAGGAAGTATATTTCCAAAATTCAAAAAAACTCCCACATAAACCCTACACATATCACCAAACCTACCCTACCAAATTAACCCTCTCACCGGTAGTATTCAGCATTGGTCTTTTACCCCTAAATAACTGGAATGCATTCTTTTGATTTCAATTCACTTTGATGCCTACAATTCGCAAAACTTAGGTGCCTCCAGAACTTAGGGTGAGAATTTTTCTCTTTAGCAATGAGGTGAGGAAAAATTTGCGCCAAGAAGAACAAATGCCACCATTTTGTGGGATTTCCAAAGCGTAATGAAAAGTCGAGCAAAAAGATATGAAATGTGTTTAAGCTGCAGAAATTGGTCCCACAAAGGAAGATGTAGAGTAAGTCAAACCCAATCTCAATACGAATATACCAAACTAATGAGGGTGGGGACTATTAGGCTCAAAGCCGAACGATCCATTAGAGTTGGAATTTATGTTCAACATAGGATTGAGGAGGAGTTGATCCACATCTTGGAAAAACCGAAATTGACGATCTGACCTCAAAAGAGTCATTAGGATTGTAAAAATATTGTTGATTCACCACACTTTGGGACGAAGAATGGAACAAAGACAAGAAGAAGACGAAGAAGAAGAAGAAGAAGAAGAATACTGAAAAGAAGCTCGATTAGTCGTACCCTCTCAAATACCATTGCCAAAATACCTAACAAAATCTATCACCCACATACAAAAAGCTTTGGAAATATAATGTCTTTTGATGCATGCAGTGCTTCACAAAGTGGGTGGAGAATTGATCTCTCGACAAGCATATTTTCTGTAAGTCGTATCTTGGCAAAGAGTGTTTATACATACAACATTGTGTGTATGTCCAGATATAAAGCCGAGTGTGTGTGAACATTGCGAGCACGTGAAGTTTTGCATAAGATGAAGACCATAAAAGCAAACCATAGTTTAACAAATCATATACTGAAACATTTTGCTCTTATGGATTACCGGGACTTTCTAAAATTTCTCAGGATGTTTAGCTTCGGTTGACATGTTGTTTCGAAGAGTTTGTTCAAAGCTTGATTGAGGACAAACAAGTTTCAAGTGTGGGGAGATTTGATGTATAAGAAGTTATACATCTTTTAAGTGCCAAAATATCTCCAAACAAGCGTAATTTAGGAAACTATATTAGAATAAATAACCACTAATTTTTATAATTTCTATCTATAGGTAACTATAGTCCTAAGGAATAAAACAAGCTGAAATACGAAGAAAAATGGAGAAAAACAGTGAAAACCAACAAGACACACCCCATGGTGAATCAAGATATGGCAATGCTTAGAGCATACAAAGTAAAAACAAAAATCAGGAATCAAGACAGCGCCATGTTAACCAAGACACACCCCATGTTATCAAAGGCAATAAGAAAAGACAAAATAGAAGGTTCTGAAGCAAAACACGATCATGCCTTCAAAACAATAGAAAAAGACAAAACAGGAAGACTTTAGACTGTTGTGGAACTCAACACGGTCGTGCCTTGCTTAGCACGACTGTATTACCCTTGAGTTGTACAATCTGACAAGAGCAATTAATGCAGCATGACAAAAATGGCGACACGGTCGTGCCTTGCTTAGCACGGTCATGCCTTGAGGGTCTGATCAGCCTATAAATTGAATGATTTTCTCCTTCATTTAATGGACTCGAACAACCCTTGGAGGAGAATTCAATACTCCCCAACCACTTCCTTTCACCACCATTAATAAGGGAATCAACCCCTTTCATTCAACCCTTGAATATTAAGGAGATTAAGCTTTTGGGAGAATTCATTATCATCAAAGATTAGTCATCCAAATTGGTTAGATTGTTTTAATTTGATCATGCTTGTATCTATTACTTTGATAACTACCATTATGACTATTAGTGGCTAAACTTTAATAGTATCATCTTGGTTTATAATGAATCATAATTAAAGTTTGATAATGCTAGTAAAACATGTGATTGGTTTTTTATAACTAATGGTTTTGTTGCAATTATCACTTGATGAGGAATGTTAAAATACTCTTAAAAGATACCCCAAGTGCAAAGCTTGATGATAGGCCGAGGAATTGCTAGTCTTGCAAAGCCTTATTGAACCTTAAATAGACACCAAGACCCCAAACTTGATGATAAGTCGAAAAATCGCCATTCTTGTGAGGACTTCGTTGATAAATTAAGAATCCTTATATTCAACCCCCAAACGCCGAGCTTGACGATAAGCCGGGGAATTACCACTCTTGTGAGTGTTTGGGGAATAACTTAAGAAACTTTTAAAGTGCCGTTGACGATAAGTCAAGAAATCGTCATTCTTGTAAGGGCTTGGTTGGGGAAAAACATGAATCTTAATATTGACATGGACCAAATGGAATATTAATAGTGGTTGACCATTTTAGAATAAGAATGATCAACAGTTTTGTGGAAATGGATTGTTGGTGTTCATCCACTAAGATCGGTTAATTACTCGTTAAGTGAGTGTGCAACATAACCAATTTAAAGCAACTCTTGAGTAGTTGTTACATGAGTTCTATAATTGTTCAAAAGTTGTGCGGGTTAAGACTTGGTAATTCAAGGTTAATCCTTTAAGACTCAACTAATCTTAATTGGTAGTTTAGGCATAATACAAGGGTTATTTTACTAAAGTATCAAGGACAATTCACTTAATAATGTAATGGATTGTCTCATCTTTAAAATGAGTTAACTTATTTTTATTAAAAACTATTTGCTTACATAAAATGATGTTTTGGTAAAAGGGGTCAAAAGTTATCTCTTTTTTTAATTATCATAGAATAACATGACTAACTATGTTATTCTCACATTTTATCACCATAGCAAGCTTAAAATCACATGTTTACTAATCAACTATTAAATCTGGTAAAGAGGAGTTTTAACCAAGATGGTACTCTTTTATCTTTGATTTCCTTTCCACCTTCAAATTATAAAAACCCAAATATATTGTATTTTATTTTATTTTTCCTAGAACTTATTTACTAAAAACCAAAACCAAAACAAAAATGATATTTAAATGCATCGATTTAGTGGTAAAACTCTATAAGTGTGTCCGTGGATCGATACTTGGTTCTTACCTATACTTTACTATATATACGATACATACACTTGCCTATTTGTGTGTGGTTTAGTTAAGATAATAATCATTTTTATAAATTTAAAACTCAACATTGTGTGAACAAACCTTTGAAAAATTAACACTTTTTTCTACTACACCCATCATGCACCAGCTATATAAAGCCATCATCAATTTCTTTTTATGGATGCTTGTTTTTTATTACAATTGAAGAAGTGAATACCCTTGTATTCATTATACTTTGTTGTTTTCTTGCTCTTAATCACCAGCATTGTGGTATTAGAGCTAAGGCGTGTGCAAACGTAATCTTTTCCTCTATTTCAATTTGTTGTGTGAACCTCTATCAATATGAGTGAGCCTACAAACAATATCCAAATCCAATCTTCAAATGTGAGGGTTATGAACACCGGAACATCCATTTGAAGACCATCCTTAGATAAAAGGATCTCTGGGATCTGGTTGAATCTGGGATCATTGAACGGGAAGCCAATGTCCAGGCCTATAGAGAAGCAAAGAAAAAAGATGCTAAAGCCATAGCCCTAATGCAAAAAGGTGTACACGATCAATTTTTCTCAAGAATATTGTTGTTGCATCAAGTGCTAAAGAAACCTGGGATATCCTTAGGATTTAATTCCAAAGGGATTCTCAGGTTCAAGGTATGAAGTTACAAGGCCTTAGAAGAGACTTTGAAAACCTACAAATGAAGAATGGTGAATTGATAGGCGATTACTTCTCTGAGGTGATGGCAATTGTGGGTAAAAAAATGAGCCTATGGAGAAATTGTGACTGATCAAAAGACTATTGAAAATGTGTTGCGAAGTCTAAACTCAAAATTTGATTATGTGGTTCCCTCCATTAAGGTATCCGATGATATGTCTCAGCACCTATGAAACTAATGGGTTCACTACAATCACAAGAGGAGAGAATGATAGGTCGTGCATATGATGAGAAACCTAAAGCAAGAACTGATGAACAAGCCCTGCAGAATGAAAGAAGAATTCCAAATGAAGGAGGTTCCAATGATCCAAGAGGTAGAAGTCATGGGATGTTTAAAGGGAGTGGAAGAGGAAGATCGAGAGAAAGAAATAGGGGTCCTCAATCCCACATTTGTAACATGTTTGGGCATGTAAAAAGAGATTTGTTGGTTCAGTGAAGACCAACATGTTAATGTGGCTGTAGATCAAGAAGAAGCTCAAGTAGATCATGATGAGAAAAGATTGTTTCCCGCATGCATTGATGAGGAAGTTGCTAAAGAAAGGCAGGAGTTCATGGTGATGGCTAACTCAGAGTCACACAAATAATCTACTTTGGTTTATTGACTCTGGTTGTTCCAATCTCATGACATGAGTAAAAGAAGTATTCGCTAAACTTGTTACATCTTTCAAGCTTAGTGTTAATCTAGATGACAAGAAGCAAGTACAAGTTGAAGGAACATGGGACATTAGAATAAACACAAGTGATGGTAACTCTAAGATCCTATGTGATGTTTACTATGCACAAAAGTTAGAATACAACTTGTTGAGCGTAGGGCAGCTAATGAGAAGGGGTTTTGCATTGCACTTTAATGATGGTTCATACTCCGTAGTTCACAAAGAAACTCAAACAAAAATAGTAAGAATTATGCTAGCGCCAAATAACGTGTTCTTACTTGATGTAGCTAAAGCCAAGCCATGTACCAAATCCTCCAAAGGTGACCAAGTGTCACTCATTTGGCATGCAAGATTCGGTCACTTGCATTGTGAAGGGTTGCAGATGCTGCATGAAAAAGGGATGATACATGGTCTGCCCTACATCAAGGAATTTCACTTTTGTGAAGGCTGCATTATGGGTAAAGAGATCTGCAGACAGTCATTTCACATTAACACTTGGAGAGCATCACAGAAGTTGGAACTTGTGCACTCTGATGTTAGTAACCAACATGAGGGTATTTGGCAATTTTGCTTATGGTTTAGTTCCCTCTCAACTAAGAAGGAAACTAGATCATAGGTCTATCAAGAGTATCTTCATTGGATACTCTATTCAAACTAAGGGCTAAAGTTATATGATCCCCTTACCAAAAATATTAGTACAAGGAGAGATGTTGAATTCGTTCAAGATTCTCAATGGGACTAGGGTAAGACTACCAATGAATGTTATCAACTGGTGGAAGATGATTGAGGTGAACTCTCAGATGATGAAGCAGTCCATGATCATAACTCTATATCGGAACAAGGCCAATGCTCCAATCAAGGTGATGTGCCCTCTCCTTCATTTGTCACTCCCACTAATGTTGGTTATCAAATTGCTCCAATAGATTGTAGTACTACACCTTTGAAAGTCAGGAATCTTGAAGATGTACCACATTAGTCAATTTGCCCTATCCACTACAAATCCTCAAAATTGTGATGAAGCTTGCAATTTGGTTGAGTGGCATATGGAAATGAAATAAGAACTAAATGCAATAACTCATAAAAACACCTGGAAACTTATCAAGCCACCTACAAACAGAAATTTCATTGGTGTGAAGTGGTTGTTTAAGACTAAGTTGAACCCTTAAGGAGAATTAATCAAGTATAAGGCTAGATTCGTGGCCAAGAGCTATTAACAAAAAGAAGGGATTGATTTTCAAGAGATATATTTACTCGTGGCCAGGTTTGAAACCATTGGACTAATTTTATCTATTGCGGCTCATCTAGGTTGGTCCTTGTATCAACTAGATGTAAAATCATCCTTTCTAAATGGCAACCTAGAAGAAGATATCTTTGTGCAGCAACCTGAAGGATTTGTGGTGAATGGATAAGAAGACTACGTGTATGCACTTTACAAAGCTCTACATGGGCTCAAACAGGCTCGAAGAGCCTAGTATGCTAAGATAGACTCTTATTTTACTCAAAATGGTTATCACAGAACTGAGAATGAGCCTACATTGTACACCAAACAAACTAGTAAAAATGATATTATCTATGTATGCATTTATGTGGATGATATAATCTATACTAGTTCAAGCAATGTCTTGGCTAGTGAATTAAACAAGGCATGATGACCAGTTTAGCGTTATCCATTTTATCTTGGGTTTGAAAGTAAAAGAAACTGAGCAAGGGGCATTTGTGTCACAAGAAAGATATGCTGCAGACCTTCTCAAGAGATATGGTATGAGTAACTGCACTGAGGAATGTATTCCTATGAATCCTAATGAAAAGTTGCAGCGTGATGATAGAGCAGATAAAGTAGATCCTACAAAATATAGAAGAACGGTAGGAGGTTTGATGCATCTTACACATACAAGACCTGTCATAACTTTTCATGTTAGACTGTTAGGTATGTGTCATGGTTTATGCAATCACCATCAAAACTTCACACTGGAGCAGTAAAAAGAATCTTGAAGTATGTGAAAGGCGCAAGTAGATTTGACTTATGGTATGGAAGATCAAATGGCCACACTATAATTGAGCTCATTGTCTACTCAGACAGTGATTGGGTTGGGTGCATGGATGATAGGAAAAGTGTCTCGGCCCAAGTATTCACTATTGGAGGTAGTGCAGTTACTTGGAATGCTAAGAAGCATCCTACAATGGCATTATCTAGTACGGAAGTCGAGTATGTTGCAGCCACCGGTGCCACTTGTCAAGGAATTTGGTTAAGAGTTCTAGATGATCTAGGATGGAAACAAGTAAGTGCAACCACCTTTTATAGTGAGCCAGTCTACAATATGTTTATCTAAACATCTGGTTTTTCACAGCAGGTCTAAACACATTGAATTAAAATTTCATTTTATTTGAGATATGGTTGAACATATGTAAATCAAGTTGGAATGTTTTGATACTAATGAGCATGTTGCTAATGTTCTGACAAAGGCACTTCCCAAAGAAAAGTTTATGTATTTCAGGTCCATGTTGGGAGTGAAAGAATGTGAATTATGGGAGGTTGGAAGTAATTCACATAATCATAATTAATACTTGCACGTGCATGGGATTCATTAAAGTTAGGAGGTTGTTATCTAGCTTATTATGAGTTTGAATTTTGAATAAGTAGTATTGGTCATTATATGACCGAGTTACAGCTTATTTATCTCATCTAGTTATTTTGTTTACGTTATCAAGCCATAATCTATTTCTTTTTATGTACGCTTGTTTTTAATGTCAATTGAAGAAGTGAATCCCTTAAGTCATTATACTTTGTTATTGTCTTGCTCTTGATCACCAACAAGGGAGGGGGTTAGGTTTTTTTTTAGCCGAAGGGGGGGGGGGGGTTAAGTCGGGGGGTGGGGTTATGTTCTTTTAGCCGAATGGAGAGGGGGCTAAGTCAGGGGTGGGGTTATGTTTTGTTTAGCCGAATGGGAGAGTTAGTTTTATATGGGTTTTTGGTTGAAAGCATACGAAAATAAATATAAAATAGTCATTATATAAATTATTTTTTATTAAATCCCATAAATTTTTCATTTTTGTATTTATGGAAGGAAAAATATGCAATTGAGTTTATAAGTCAAGGAAACATACATAATTTAAAAGGTTAGAGAAATAAAAATATGCAATTACCTTTAATATAATGCAAAATGTAAGTTAGGGTTAAGATAATAATGTTAACGAGGGTCAAGTTATTCTATAAAGAGAAGCAAAAATGAGAAGAATTTATAGCCATACAAAAAAAAACCCTTAAAAAATAAAAAAAAAAATCATTACTCAAAATTTAATAAAAAAACAAAAAAAGTAAAAACACAAAAATGTTTCCACCGTCTTTCTCTTTCTAAAAAATACAAAATGGTGAGTGAAAAATGTCATTGTGTCTTTTTGTTTATCATTATGTTTTGTGTTTATTTTCGTAATTGATTTTGTCTTATTTCATTGACATTGTGTCTTTTTTACTTTATATTGTGTTATATTACTCAACATTTGGTTATATTTTGCGATCTAATTGTCTTTTTTTAGTTATAATTGTGTCTTTTGATCATTTTCGTCATTGTGTCTTTTCATCAATTTTTTGAACGCGAATGACGGGTGAAACATTTTAGTTTTAAAATTTTTTCGTTCTTTATTCATATTTTAAGTTATAATTTTTTTATTTTTATTTTTAAAGGAGTATTTTCGTGTCATAAATCTTTTACACAATTTTCATTTTTATCTCATTGGTTTGTTTGTTTAATAAATTTTCTTTTCGTTGATCGTTAAAAAAAAAGAAAAATCGTTAAAAAAAAAGAAAAAGAAAAAAACTTTAACATCTGTATAGTAAGAATTAGAAAACATTGGTGAGAATATTGACCAATTCTGAAGCCAAACCCTAAAGAGAAGCATATGAAGCGTAGTGCCATTGGCCTATAAATATTATCCTTTCAACCCCTTGATTTCCATCACACATTCACAAAAACGTCTCTCTCTCTCTCTCTCTCTCTCTCTCTCTCTCTCTCTCTCTTCATCCAAACCCTAACCAACGGCCCAATAATTTGACCCACTCCGTCAACTACAATCAATCATACATACATACATGGGTGGCGTTGCCGTTCTTCATCCTCAAGATTGCCTCACCAATAATCCATTCCTCACGCCGGTCAAATACAGACGAAACCCTAAACCTAAATCAAATCCCACCACCAGATCCGACGGCCGGAAGCGACGCCCGAACAAACCCACGTCGGCGATGGTCTCAGATCCGCCTGCAAAGACCCCCCTTGTCATGGGCCAGGTCAAAATCTTGAAACGCGGCGAACCGTTGGATGAATCGTTGATGGGTTCTAACAACACCAACGCCAAGGCCGTTGATCGCAAGGTTACGCCGGCCAAGAAGAGATCTGAAAAGGATAAAAGAAACCCTAAAGTTGAAAAAATGAAAATTGACGATTTTGCCCTTTCGTCAACCAACCCGTTAGGACCCGACCCGGATATGGTTCCGAAGCAGATGAATAAGAATTTAGCCGACTTTTTCTTCGCCGGCTCGGCTTTCGTCGACTCGCCGCCGCCGTCGTCTCTGCCGTTACCGGGCTTTTTTACCAAGAGTTACGCCGTGAAGGAAGACCGGAGCTCCGATCTCCGGCGGATACTGGGTTTAAGTTTTTAATAGTTTCAAGTAATATTAATGATAATAATAATAATAATAATTTGGGGTTTTAATGCTTGCTTTGAATTTGTGATTTCCCTAATTATTTTTCAGTGGGGAAATATGAATTTCGAAGTAAGGTTTGGCTGGTTTTTAATTTATATTAGTATTATAGGTGTTGGTGTAGTAGGTCAGGTTTGTTATTATTAAAGTTTAATTGTGGTGGACAAAGGTTAGGGGTGGTGACTGGTGTGTGTAATGTAATCCAGTTGGTGTGTGTTTGTGTTTTGGTATTTTATATATTACAGTATGTAACTAAAGCATAGGATTTAGTGTTTGAGATTAAGGTATATAGTATACTAGGCTATAACCCATGTACTGGGGGGCTGAGTATTAAATATTATAAAATTAAAATAATTTATAATACATAAACATCAATTATATTTAGCATTTCATTTACGATACATATCAATTTCACTTGAGTAGACATATAGATATTTTAATCAAATTTCACTTTAGTAGATATGCAAGTTTTATATACTTTCAAACACTTGTTCAATACCTGAAAAGTAGTAACCAATAATTTCATGATGCAAATACAATATACAAAGCATAATAGTGTCACATAATATACCATGAAATTTGAAATCTAAAAACAAATGAAACTACAAAGTTATCAAGATTTGAGATTCATCATTCATGTAGCTAACAGTTGATCAAATCATATGGATAACCTCACAAGCTAAAAAAACAGCTTGAAAATTTGTAAATCTCAAATTATCATAACTTGCGTTTACGTTTTAATCTTAGGGGGTTTAATGTAATACTTTTAAAAAGTTAAAATTGCAAAGTTTGAGCCTAAAATCAACATTTAGATAATTTTTTAAATATGCATCAGAAGAACACTGTGCAACTTCTTTATAATATTATTAACTTTAATGTTCATGATGGAAATAAAAAAAAATATGATTTGTTAATATCATACTATATGAACACATACGATAATCCAATAATATAAGTCTCTCAATGAAAGATCTCTAAAGCATATCATGTCCTATTTGGAGGAGAGAGAGAATGTAGGAGGAGGAGAGATTGAGGGAGGTGCATTGGATTTCGGATAGGGTCTTTGAAGAAAAAGAGAGGAGAGAATGAGGGTTTGAGTGAGGTTAGTGGGTGAGTAGGAGAGAGAAATGATTTGTGTTTCAAACCTCTCCATTTCATTGGAGATGTCCTAACTACCAATGTCAGTCAATATGGCAAACAAAACTATCATTACATTCTAACATTACCAAATCCAACCATTGACTAATGTGCTACATTCAGTTAAGTCACATAACCCAAAAGTTGTTATTCTCAGCATCAAAGTGTATAATATAGGATACAACACCATTGGCAACGCCACCTCCACTTGCTGCCCAAAAACCACCATTATGTGTATAAAATACCTTGTTGCTAACATTGAGTGCATATGTATGGATATAAAATTTCAAATCATCACAAAAACATAATTAGAAAAGTATAAAGAAAATACATGAATCAATATTAGAATGCTCATAAAAGAAAAGACTAAAATAAAATATTAAATAACATCAAATCAAAATTAAAATTTCAACATTCCAATTTTTGTTAAAGCTTGTTTTGACCCAACCAAAGTAAATATTTAAAACAATCCTTTTTACACGACCAACTTATGCTTTTAAAAACAACCCTATTTGACCGGAAAAAACACTAATGCGACCCTTAGTCACAAATCAATTGTAATACCTTGCCAAGCGATCACACCATTCCAAATCATCGGATATAACAATAGATCTCAGACCATAGTTGTTACAATAGCATAGGCGATGATAAATGTTTAAAAAAAAAGTAAACAAAGGACTTTTTTAGTGAAATAAATTAAAACTCACTGGGTGCAATTTGCTAATTTAACTGCATTTGGTGAAAAATATGTAGTAAGAGCACAGGCAACCAATCCGCACCATATAGCCTTTCTCCGGTCAAGGTCAAGAAGTCACCTGCATAAACATAAACAGTATGAGCCATGAGGTGAAGACATATCATCCAAATATCCAATTTTTTTAGTTTTGTAAATAAGATTAAGTACAAAATATGAAAAACAATTGAGTACACTTTTGGTAACCTGTTTAATTTATTTCTCCTAATTTAAACATAACAAATAAAATAAAATCTGAAATATTTCTATCAAGAAAATAATATCGATTTCACATCACTTATTGGTATAATTCACAAAGCACACAGCAGTATGACACACGTGTTGTTGGCTACAATAAAGATGGTGACATCAACAAAAGGGAGATTCATGTTACCTGTTATCCTGTGCACGATATCAGTTTTCAAGGTGCAAATAGACAAGGACAGAAGATGAGTAAGATGGTGTGAGTGTCTATTAGAAACAACTTCATATATTTCCTTCTTTTTCACATTGCAACAACAATTTCAGCTCTAAGGACTGCAACTCTTCACATAACCATTGAAAAACTGTGATCACAACTTCAACAACTGGATTCGAGCCTGTAACAAATAGATAGATGGTTAAAGAACTTTCTACAAATTTCCAAAATGATCACAAAATAAATTAGGTAAAAAGAAGTTATATATGCCTCCACAAAGAAGTGGTGGTTTAGGCATTTCTTCCCTTTTTCTTCTTAGAAAGTGCCACTGTCATCCAAAACAAAACACACACCACCTCGCTAGTGGTGGCATGAAAAATCCTTATCATTGTAGTCAACGCAAATCTACAAATTGGGAAATATAACATTTATAAAATGCAATGACATAAAAAAAATTATTCCAAGATTACTGATTACCGTGTTTATTCGATTATCACCGTGGACCGAAAAAGGAGCTTACGTTTGGAACTTAATGGAGTCAACATCTCCATGTCGATCTGTTACCTTTTATTTTATAAAACCTTGATGCTTAAGAGCACATTTTCTACCCTGTGAACCACCCCACGGTCCCTATATTATGCGTCTTTCCTGCAAATAAACAAAAAAAAAGTAGCTTTATAGTTTATAAATAAAAAATGGGTATTCAAATATTCTATCTATAAAAACAGAATTGAAGATTAGAAAACTAAAACTCTACAATCTCAGTTTGGATGGTTGACTGACTTTGAACAATATCGGCCACCCGAGAGAATCCTATCAATTCTCATATCATCATTATCGTAGCAATAAGAGTAGAATGATACATACAAACTGCAATTGTTCTCGCCATTCGAGTTCTCTTCTAAAATAGTAAGCATAAACCAAGGTAAATTTAAAGACAACGGACGGGGTACCCAACATGAAAAGATAGGATCTCTTTGATTCACTACTCATAGAAGAAGTCTTTTACCCATAGTAACACCAAAATAAAGCTTTTATATACATTTACATTTGTATTTCTCAGTTGCTTTTCAACAGAAAATTGATCCAGCACAAACATATACACAAGTATTCAAAAATGTAGATCCAAATTTAAAAAGGTAAATCATTCAGATATAAAGTTTATATTAATTAATAGAAACATAGATATTACATCAACATAGCAGGTAGGCGGGCAACAAGCTGCGCCGCCACCCCTTTCTGAATTGCAAACCCTAACCTGCTAAAGACATACCCTGCCCTTTGGAGTCGACACATTGCTATGCACAACCCGTTGGACCATGGTTAGGAAACGGATAGCTTCCGGTGCCAAGGAGCCAAAGGTATCAAAAGCCGGAGAGACAAAAACATGTTGGCCACCCGAGAGAATCCTTTACCGAATCCACCTAGGTTTCGCTTCACACACCCATTATGAATTCAGTTTCAAAAGTATTGAAATTACCGTTCTTTATGGCTGGCTACAGAAAGAAACATCTAAGTTCATGAAATTGAGTCTCCCAACTAAATCACGAGCTGATTGTGGGATGGGATGATGCGGAGAACAAACCATAAATTAAATTCACATAGAAATAAGAGGGAGGATGGAGATGACGTAATAATGATTATGGAGTTATGAATCATGAGACTGATGAGGAAGAAGTAACCGCACAACTCCTATCCTCTAAAATTAACGTCAAGATACTGGATGGAGAGGCCTGCCAGGTGTCAACATAACAGGAAGTGAAAATAAAATGGCAGGATGATGTGTGAATGACATGTGTTAAAGAAACCCTATTTTATTATAATAGTAGATTGCAATCTGAATGAAATGAGTTCTTTAATTTCATCAAGACTAAGTGTAGCGGAGAAGCGTTGATCAATATTTGAGGCGGATGCAGGTCGCAACACGGAGAGGCGTTGAAAAACATTCATTCTTGTACCTTGATGCGTCTCTTTTTTTTTAATAACAAGAAGATTTAATTGAATTAAATTAGTGATTAAGATTTTATTGAATTAAAAAGGCTATTTAAAAGAGTGAAAGGCTCAGCTGCTCTGCTCACCACCACTCCTTGTTGCCGTCTTATATCCGCCAATAGCTTCCAACTCTTACACCATATATTTACCAAATTGAAAGGGAACTAGGTTACGCTAAAAGTTAACTTCTTTGCATAGAAGGTGTCGTACCCGCATTGGAGGTGTTGACAAGCATAGGATCACCTGCTCCGCATCTGCAATTCTGGTCCCATATTGGCTCGTTGGTTGGGTCAACTACTCTAACACTCGTATCATTTCTTATACACGTTTTGGCTTATTTGACGAGCTTGTAACAACGATGGAGTTGAAAACAAGTATGATTCAATCGCAAGGTCGAAGACTTGAGGACATCAAGACAAATACTTTTCTATTTCTATGGGTAAAGAACAGAGCAAAAATAGTGACTTTGGAGTGATAAACTGATAATCGTGATGTAATTTTAAAAATTTCAAAAGGTCGCATTTTCTTTTATGTCTGAATAAATTGAATTTGATTCATATTATTGATGTCCATTGGGTGTGATGATCGATATATGAACTAGGGGTGTTCTTCTGGTTTCGGGTTCTTCGGGTTTCAAAGTTTTAAATCTTAACCTGAAACCCAACCCAAATCTTTCATGAGTTAATTGGGTTTCGAGTATCCTAGAAAACAAAACAAACAAAAAATAGAAAACTTCGATGCTAAAATTAAAACAACATATTCTTCTTTGCTCGTAATGCAAATAATCAGATAATAAAGCAACACATCTTGATAAAACAATTCAAAAGAAAAAACTAAGTAACTAACTCGAACCATAATCTTCTTCAATCGGACGTGATTTGGTTGTTCGATTACGGTTGCTATTAGTAATAAACGGAAAACATAAATTAACTATAAAAAATGGATCCATAATAGTTGGAATGACAACCATCGATTAGGGTCAGCAACTGATAATTTTAGTGGCTAAGACTAAAGCCTATTATAGCTAAAAATATATTTAATTTCAAAACAAAAAGTTTATTCGGGTTTTTCAGGTTGACCCGAAACTTATATATCAAACCCGAAAACCAACACAAATTACTTCGATTCGGGTTCGGGTTTTTCGGTTGGGGTTAGTTTGGTTTGGGTACGGGTTTTTTCGAGTTGGGTTTCGGGTAGAAGTGAAAAACGTAATATGAACTTTGGGATTGATAGCATATGTTTTTATTTAAAAATGTGTTGTGGTGGATGAGGAAGCAGCTAAGAAATGATATTTGAGTTGAACGAAAGAAGACACCAACATGGACCAAATCAAAGTGTTTAAGGTATCTTTGTTTATTGTGTTCCAGACGGATGTTACCTTGCAACACTACTTTATCTTTTTCTTTTTATTCTTTTTAATTTTTCTTTTTCTTTATTAGCTACCGACAGCTTAACCAAAGTTGGTAATATGTTGTCATCAAACACTCTTGGTGGAATTGATTTTTTTAGGTAAAGGTTTCTTTAACTATAATTTCATAAATCAAAATCACAATCATAATGGATTACCTAAGAACATATCATATATATTTTCACTATAATAAACACACGAACATTAAATTGCTATTGTAAAATAACTATGAATTTTACATTAACATTATCGATCAAGGGTGTAACCTGTTTATCGGTTAATTTTATCTTCAGAGGAATATTTGCTTCAACTGATAAGGGGAATGTCTTAAGAGGATATCCATCAGTTGATTTTAGCCATGAGATCTTTCACTTGTTCTTAAATCGATCAGCACATTAGCCTACCTATTGACTAGAGGAGAGTCTTAAGGAGATAATGAACAAATCAGCATAATATGTTTTTGCAGGAGAGGTTTTCCATAATGATTTTACTTAATTGTGTTTATATAGCTTGCATGGTTTGGAATTATTTTGGCTCATCCTAACCCGTAAACAAAAGTAACTTTATCTTTTCATCCCATTTTAACCTTCTTGAAGAATTGTTTTATCCATCCTGACCCATTTCACTTTTAAAACTACCCATATTGACCCAAACAAACTCTATCGGCTTGTTTTGCCAGAGAAAAATCATTGTGGTCACTACCAGGTTTAGCAAGACGACATATGTTCGCTAGTGAGATGTTATAACGAAGATCTCTATCAAATTAAAGAACTGACAGGGAACATAAAGTTTTAATGAAAACCAAAAAGACCCATCTGAAGTAAAATCAACTCAAAACCATACCATGTTATTGTGTCTTCTACTCTAAACCTATTACATAAGTTTTGCACCCTAGAGTTGAGTTTAAAACAGATTGTATATCATCAAGCAATATCTAGATAGCATGCTTGAGATTTTCTTCAACGAGCTCAATACATCGATACAAAACAAACTCAACAGGGTTAAGACCACATAATGTGCCAAAAGCCGGTTGACTCTTATCTTCCTGGTTTTCAGCTTTAACGCCATAGACCAAAGCTCTTAAAGGTTCAAGCCATTCCTTGTACACCTTCTGCAACTTGTTCTTTGACAACACCTGACTGTAGTTTGTATTACCTGTGTGTTATTGTAAACAAAAACAATTTTCATATAATTTATAGAAGAATTAGAGATACAAATAAATTAATTACCACAACAATAATGATAACACTGAATGTTCAAAGAATCATATTAAGTCAACATTCAGTACCCATTTTAAACAACAGATTTTAAACCATGAACAAATGCAGGTACCTGATGACTCAGTAATCAATATAAATCTATAGAGATTGAGTGCAGACAATACCTGCAGAAAATGAGCAGGTGTCATTTACAAATAAACAGTAACTATGAGTGGCTAAATGGGTGGTTGGGTTGTTACCGCATCGGTGAATTCAGGAAGAATAGGGGGTCCTCCGTGTGGTGGTTTTAAAACAAATTCCACAAAGTCGAGAACTTTATCAGTCCAGAATGGTGATGAATTATTATTTTCTGCTTTTGAAGATTCATTTTGTTTTGGAGGCTTTTGGGGATATTCCTTGTGCATTTCTTCCTTCACACAATCTAAAAGAATTGCGATCTGTCCAACACTTGCACATTTTAAAACTACTGCCAAAGGAACTTAACAGTTAAAACATGCTCATAAATCATGGCTTACCATTGATGATAACTCACTGTTTCTTGTTAAAGCCATTAAAATCTCAAATCTTGAAGTAGATGGAAGATCTGCAAGCACCTGATATCCTCCAAGGGTAAAAGAGTCAAAGATCACAATCCATAATCCAAATTTAAAAGAAAGTATATAGTTTCTGAAATAAGCCATATGTGACAAATGACATCCCGCAATCAGCTTAGCGTTTTTTTAAAGGAAGGTGAACATTGGAATAATTATAGATAAAACTTAAGAAAAATAATAATAGTAACATAAAAAGTAAAAAAAAAAGTACTACATTTACACAGAATAAGATGAAGTTCCTTACCATCTTGAAAGTAGCAAAAGCTTTTTTCCGTAATAGTGGATTTGAAGCATATACAATCACCAGTTGAATCGCCTGAACAATTTGTTTAGACTTTTAGGCACTGACTAGTACAATATGTAGATACGGGTTATGTGCCAGTGGCAATGATGATCCATTTACTAATGAATGGGCCAATTCAGTTTACAAAATATCTTAGCCGGTCAAATGAAAAAAAGTATTTAGCCTAAAAGAAAACAAGTCAAACATGTCGATAATCATCCAAAGCGTAGTTTTAATGCATTGTACATTATCAATGAAAATTTAGGAGTGAGCATGGAACAGACATAAGTGACCTGAACTAACTGAATCCAACCCCCAACCGACGGTTTGGTTTTATCGTTTTTTTCAAAAACCAAATTCCCACTTTGGTTTCAGTCTTACATGTACCAAAAATCGAACCAGGCCATGAAAACCGAACCAAGAAGCAACTTTTATAACCAAAACGAACACGTAAAAACCAAAAAAAGCGACTTTTCTTATCGAATTTATGAATTAAAAGTTTTTAGTTTTAAGTGTTAAGTAATTTATTAAAACTAAAAAACATTGTAGCCCAAAAACTTTAGGACACAATTAATTATCAAAAGATTTAGACCCAAAGTTTCAACTCTAAATTCAAATTTTTGGGTTAAAAGGCTTCTCCCAAATGGCAAAACTGAAAAAACCAAACTAAACTCTTTGTGAAACCTACCGAAATCGGTTTTTAGTTCAGTTTAAGCCCAAAACCGACCCAAGCCGACACATGCACTCCCTAATTCAAATAATGTGATTCTTGAAATCATATTGACTATTTGACTATATATAAGAAGCTAAAAAAAGAACACAAGGTGTTCCTGGTCAAGAAGTACCAAAGTTACTGGTTTTGACCGGTTAACTAACCGACCCACCTGTGTATTTTCCCACCTTTGGATAAATGTAAAGAAGCAAGGGTACCTGTAAAGAAGCATAGAGACTAGGTATGTAAACTGAGTCCAAGGGTTCATCATGGTCCTTTGTAAGGTCAACACCTTCCATAATGCTAAACAAAAAGTCAATGGTATGTCTCTTTAGCTCCCATGGAAGTTTAGTGGATGCAAATATGTGCTTCAGCATGCCAACTGCTTCCCACCTTTTTGTTTGATTTTTAGAAAGTTCGTCTTTGACTGCTTCCAAATCTTGCTTTTTAGCATCACCAACTTCATTAGAAAGGTCTCCCCAAAGTACTGTTTACATATTTCGCAATCACAAACATCTTAATAATAACTACTAAATTAGAAAACAAGTGTTTTCAAAATGGGTAACTGCACATATAAGCACACAATTTTGGTGTAATTTCTAAGCCTGAAAAAACATCAAAGTTTCAAATTTTCGTTTTGACATTCAGGTGTCAAATCAGCGCCGTGCCGCCATGTCAGTACCACTTTATTAAGAAAAAAAAAACTCACATGGTCATAAGTTACCATCATGTGAGCAGCCATGTCATAAGTTACCAAATCACATCAACATTTTTCAAAGTTTGTTACCGTCCTTCAATCATAAACTTTAGAGCTTTTATAGTTTAGTTATCTAAATTAGAATTCTGGTCAAAGTTGTTTACCTAATTGTGTAATTAAGTGCAGTTGCAAACAAAACAAAACTGCAACACATAACCTGTAAGGGCTGCACCACATCTGACATATGAAAAACAACTCATACAATCATCTTCACCCCCTATACATTATTATATGCAACAAAAGGGGAACAAAAAAACAACAGTATGAGAAAATTCATTTGTATATCGATAATCATTGACCAAGTTATAGTCAAAACTGAATTCTTACCTTGAGAAAGAAGGTCAATAGCCGTGTCCACTTCATGTCCAGTTATTAGACCAAGATATGTTAACCCGCAATAGTGAAGAAAGTGTGACAATTGTAACATCATGGGAAAACATATTGAAGTTTGTGCTCCCACACTATTTGAGATAAGAGCCTGCAGTTATAAATAAGACAACATGAATGCCTAAATTGAAAAAATATCTGTTAATCAACTGATTTTAACTTAGGTATAGGGCTCTCACTGTGATCTGCAGGATGTATAAGCCAAATAAAGCAATGAGCTTCTTATCTTTCTGATCCTGTTGTATCAGTAAAGAGTAAGATTAAAAGGACTTAGCGGGACGTGAAACCTAAATAGTACAGTCCAGAGATATCTAGACAAGGTGTCACTGACTAGTTTTATGCAGATTGTGTTAAGCGAATGTGCAATTAAAACTGATTTATTGAGCAGATCTACAGAGGTTGCGACTGTTTCATCTGCTGGATTTGATAAAACCGTTTCTAGCACCTTAAGTACAACAGGAAGGGCTGCTTTGACTTGCTCAAATGGTCTTCTCTGGAGGACCTCAAAAACTGAGATTTTAAAAAATAAATAGAAAAACGCATTCACAAACATCGGCAAATGAAATTCAATCTAGTAATCAGTAAAACAATACCTTTTGCAAGAGCTCCTAAAAGAAGCGTAAAGTAGGAAGCATTATCAAATCCATCACTTGAAGAAGTCATTGCCTGTGCTTATAATATTAACATTTTAACAAAAAATAAAAAAACATTTCATCGCTTGGGCTGAACATACCTCACAGAGAATGGAAACCATGTCGCGTGGGCTGCAACTCTCAACAAAATGATGAATAATTCTCTCAGCATACTCAAAAGACCTTGCAGATGCAGAACCTAATTTGGCTACAGCCTTTGGGAGCTCAAATGCCAACGCATCAATAACCGCCTAACAGTATTCAATAAAACCCTGAATGAATGAATAAAACCCTAAATGAATGAATAATTGAGGTACCTGGTCAGGTGAAGGTGAAATCAAGTAGTGGTGTATCTGTGACAGAGCTTCAAAGGCGGAGTCCTCTGATTGAGGTTCATCGAGGAGTTGGACGAGTGATGATACGGATTCGTCGGATTGCTTGAAGTCGCCATTAGCGATTGACTGTTAAACAGACAGGCAAATAAATTGGATAGAGAGATGATGACTGACTGACTGACTGACTTACTTACTTGGGAGCATGAATCTAGGGCTTGCTGGAGACAAGTGTTGTTGAGTGACATGATGAGTGGGGTTTTACCGGGAACCAGATCGATCATTCGCTTCTAGATATTCATTCGCGATTCTCATTTGTATATCACACCAAATTTTAGTGATATCTACACACCAGTTTGAGTCCTCGTGTTATGAAGTTTATTTAGTTTGTTGTTTTTAATCACTTTGTTATTTTATATTTTATAATAATTTGTTTTATTTTTTACATAGCTTTGATTGATTTGATACATATGTATTAATTTGTTATGTTTATTATATTTTTTTGATGTTTGGGCTCTTTCAATTAAGACGCGTAGGTTTTTTAAACTTTTAACGAACAAACATAAACAAACACGAACATGTTCATTTTTTAAAACGAACAAACATAAATTACAAATATTTGTTTTATGAAAGAATGGGTTTTGATGTAGGTGAAGATGATAGTTGATGCATGAGAAGAGAGGTTGATGGTGGTGGGTGGTAATCGGAAGTTACTTATCTCTTTAAACAAAGGGTTAACAGTGTTTCTCCAAATTTAGTTATCTCTTTAAAATTTTCTCTCATCCACTTACGACTAACTACAACCCTCTAAAAAATTAAGAGATTTCTTTCGCATAATTATAGAGGAATAATTGTGAATGCTCTTATAGATTATGAATAGTGTTTCTCTAAATGTACTTATAAAATGCAACATTTTCTCTCTTATTCACTCATAGCCACTTAAAAGCACACTTTAAAAAATAGAGTCAACACACATAATTTAAAGGAACTGTTGAGAATGCTCTTATATAATTCATTTATAATTTATTTTTTAGTTTATGTAAGAATAAACTGGTAATAAACTAGTAATTTATAACTTACTCAACAACTCAAGTAATAATAGACAAAAACACATTTAAAATTTCATAAACAAGTAATGTTTGAGAGAACTGTAACATTTTTTTAATTTTGTGTATTTATCCGTTACCCGACCCGACCAGTATCCGAGTAATGCAACCAATACAATCTCACATTTATTAGTATGTTCTATGTCAACAAGTTCCTCGATTTAATTATTAAACGAATATTATGAATTAAATGGTATTTAACTTTGGGTTTGTTGCACAAATATCCCCCTTAATTAACTTTAAACCAAATGTGTATCCCGCTCAATTATCAGGGACTAATTTGCAAAAAAGAAAAATATATATTATCATCTTCATCATCCACCTGTCGCCATCTACCCCCCCCCCCCTTCTTTTGTTTCTTGAGCCTCAATTCTCGGGTTTTAACTAAAATTGATCCTGCTAAATCTTTTTGCTGCCTAATACGAGTTATAATGACACCACAATTAGGGGCAAAAAACCACGGTTTGATTAAGTTCCTAAAGTTTAACAAAACCGACTTAATGGACTCGTATTTCACTAAAAAGACTTAATGATAATTCAATTAAACGCTACCACACCCTCATGTTAACCTCGTGACCTAAACCCCTCAAGCAATTGTGTCGTAGAAGCAACCTAGCACCCCGTAATGAATCCTAGTTTGGCCACAAGTTTGTATTCTTCATTCACGCTTAAATCGGATCGATATTAGGTAATTGTTTCATGTAAATTGATTGTTTTTTCCTCGGTTTACGTCAAACCCAAATCAATTTGATCAAACATTGAACAATTAAACTAAACCCGATTCTATGGTTTCATTTTGGATTTGGGGTTGAACTGAGTATGTTGTTATAAATTTTTGGTTTCATCGTCATAACAGGTTAGACACAGTGGCAGGTGCATGATATCAATGTTCATCTGAATCGGCCTGGGGTGCGGGTTCAAGTCCCCCAGGCTCGGTTTTTGATATTTTATTTTTTAACATGTTTTTATCAATTTTTAATCACTAATACTTGGTTATAAACGTTAAATAAACGTTGTTTTTAAGAAACCGAAACATCCGACTTGATGATTTTCTTGTTTTTTGTAACAATTCGGGCTTTCTCATTTATTACCTTGTAACCGTTACCCGACCCATTTCTATGTTCAAGAAATTTTATCAATAAAATATCGCGCCGATCGAGTTATTAGTATTTGTTTATTATATTTAATATATATATATATATATATATATATATATATATTTCATATGTATACATTATTAACCATAAACTAAAGTCTAACATTTTTATGTATTCATATCGAAACTAGAAGGACCAAATAGTAAAATCTGGTTATTATAACCCATCCAACCCGTTAACCCATCTACCCATACCTGTATACCCTATCCGATTACTAAACCCGTGACCCAATTAGCTAGCTTGAGTCGTAATATTCTATGCAAATTTGGAATTGATCTATTGAATTACTCCTCATGCCATATTCGTCCTCACAGACGTTGTAATTTGGAAACCAAGATCGTTTGTGATACGAATTGATTGTATTAACAAACCACCTATAATTCGTTTAGCATTATACCATAAAACATCAACTACAACTCAATTAATCTGGTCAGAACAATCTTACAAACCTCGCCAACTAAACCCCTAGGATTAATTTTATTATTGTAATATGCCTATACTAGTTCTAACTCCGTTCCTAGCGCCCGTAATATTATTCAATCAAACCATCAATTTGACATTGTTTAAGGGTAAATTAGATATGTATTGGAATCGTCATTTGGTGTTTTACAATAACCCTATGAACAATCGGCCAAACATCAAGTGTATTGGCTGATTGTGATTGCTAGGGTTCATACCTATCTGGGTTCATTGATCGGTATGGTTAAATATTTTTGTTTCTAGATATAACTTGAGTTAGTCACTAGCCCAGTTGGCTGGTGCAATATTGGCTAGGGCGCTGGGGGGGGGGGGGGGGTTCGAATTCCCTCAGCCCGTTTTTGCTCATTTATTTTTGGAAAGACTCATTTATTTTATATATTAACTAGTTTTAGAGCCCTTGTAATAGACGATATTATCCAAATTATAAATTTACAATTAAAGAAAATAATTACATAATGTATATGAAAAAATGTATTACATCCAATGTTGTAAAACTCGGCCGCGGCACTTCACTGCACCGCTTTTCTTCTCCAAGGTCAAAAAACTCGGAATCAGACCTAGGCGGTCCGACTCGGTCCTAGGCGGTCCGACTTGGTCCTAGGCGGCTCTACTCGGCCTAGGCGGTCCAACTTGGTATTAACAAAATTTTGACTTTTATTAAAAAAAATCAAGTTTTCTAAGAGCCCACCACTGCTTTTTTTTCCTTTCCACGCTAACACGCAACCTGATTTCTGTTCTAAACTCGCAACCACCATTGTTATCATCCGATTCGAAGTTCTCAACTCACAAAGCTCTTATTTAAGTTCGAGTGAGGTACATAATTCATCAGCTGTGACATGCTCTTGAACTAATATGTACGTGTTATTAATTGTTTTTGTATTTTTCATTTGTATTTTGTAGAATATTTAGTAAACTTTTCATATTTGACATATATATAATCTTCGAAAAATGAATTTCTTTGTAAAATACCATATCCGAGTACTCCCCGAGTACACCCCCGCCTAAACCGAGTATTCGCAACTCCCTAGTCGACCGCCCTGGGAGCGCCTAGCGAGTTTTGCAACCATGATTACATCTATTGTTGTATTTATACTAAGTGTATATAAATTGATTTTATTTATATCACATAATGATTTTTATAAATGAACCTAATAAAAAATGCACGTGCAAAAATGTACCCGAGAACACTCATTTTATTGAAACTTTCATTGTCAGTATCATATATGTATAATTGAAAGAATTCAGGAAGAAGACTTCTCATACAATAGTCATACAGTAGTATTTCTGACCATTAAGCCTAAATCCTGAATGAGCATTACCGTAATGGATATATTTTTCAGTTTACACCTCATAGAAGAAAAGGAGAACATTAAATTATAAAGACGGATGTTGTAACATCGTAAATATTTCGAGTTCAAAAATGTCAACAGATGAAGTTAAGGGACTAAAATTGCCAAAAATCCAAACCTGAGGGTTGAAAATGAAAATTCTGATTTCCTGACCCATCGCGCTACGCAATGGATCAGAAGAGAGACCCAACGCGTACCGCGATGGGGTGTCTGACAGCAAGACGCGTGGCACGCCACGTGTCCACACGTGGCACACCGGTCGCCACGTGTCCCGACACGTGGCCACACGTGGTACATCGTTCGCCACGTGTCAACACGTGGCACACCGTTCGCCACGTGGCAGACCAATATAGTGACTCACCAGGGGTACGTCGCGGTACGCGACGGGTGCCCTAAAGGTCGTCGCGTACCGTGATGGGATCCAGAATTTTGCCTATAAATAGCAGGTCCGGGGTCTTCACATTTCACACCAAAATCACACACACAATTCTCTCTCTAACATCTCTCTACACCTCGATATTCCTACCCTCGATCCACCTCGATAAACGTGCCATAATTCCTCGATAAGCGTGCCCGATCCATCATTTTTCCATGCCGACGTTTCCTCGAAGTTCAAGCCACCCTCCACCCACATACGATCAAGAAGGTGATTGTTATTGCGATGAATCTCGACGGCGTGCCGACGAGTGTTGAAGTTAGTGTTGAACATTTGGCGTACTAAGAGTTGATCAAGATGGCAAGGAAGACCAAGTAACGTTGGAGTGCTGCTCAAGTTCCTAGGGTTTCCAAAACGCCAACAAGGTAGGCGTAACGTCAATTGAATATAATAGAATATTATATTAAAGGCTAAAACCTTAAGTCAAGGTTATACTCGACACCTCGATAAAAGAAAAGAAAACATAACGAAGAAAGAAACAAAAAGATAAGAATATGAATAGTTGATAATACATATGTGTGTAATTAATCTATTAAACGAATCGTTAACAAAGTTAAATAACACTCTAAGCATCGAGACTGCTAGTGGCGAAATCGTTAAAATCTCCGAAGCCCTTGAAAACGGAAAAATTCACTTAGCTGGTTATATTCTGCCTATTCAACTTTTACCAATGGCACTTGCTGGTTTTGATATTGTACTTTGTATGGATTGGTTATCCGATAACCATGCCCGTATCATCTGCAATGGCAAAACCGTTGAACTTCAAGGCCCTGATAAACGAACGATTCGAATTGAAGGGGACAAAGACGCTGGCTAAGTTAGCATAATTTCCATGATTAGGGCTAACAAATGTTTAAATCAAGGATGCTTAGCATTCATAGCCTACGTCATTGAAGAATCAAAGCCAAAGAGAGAAAGGACGTACCTATAGTCTCCTACTTTTCCGATGTCTTTCCTGATGAACTTCTCGTAATTCCTCCTGATCGTAAAGTAGAATTTAGGATCGATCTCATTCCCGGTACTGCTCCGATCGCCAAAGCTCTGTATCATTTAGCGCCAACCGAGATGAAGGAGTTAAAGAAACAACTCGATGAGCTTCTGGAGAAAGGCTTCATTCGACCGAGTTCGTCACCTTGGGGAGCGCCAATTCTATTCGTCAAGAAGAAGGATGGATCTATGCGTATGTGTATCGATTATCGTGCATTAAACAAAGTCACAATCAAAAATCGTTATCCATTCCCTCGAATCGATGACCTTTTTAACCAACTTCAAGGTGCTAGCTTCTTTTCTAAAATCGATCTTCGTTCCGGCTATCACCAACTCAAAGTTCAATCCGAGGATGTCCCAAAGACCGCTTTTCGAACAAGGTATGAACATTATGAGTTCACGGTTATGCCGTATGGACTTACTAATGCTCCAGCTGCGTTCATGGACATGATGAATCGTATCTGCAAACCTTACTTGGATAAATTTGTGATCGTATTCATCGACGACATACTTATTTATTCTAAGTCTAAGGATGATCAAGAAGTCCACCTTCGAACTTTGTTTGAAACTCTTAGAACCGAGAAGTTGTATGCTAAATTTTCAAAATGCGAGTTCTGGTTGCATGAAGTACAATTTCTTGGTCACATTATCAACGTCAATGGTATTCAAGTAGATCCCGCTAAGATTGAAGCTATCTCTAAGTGGGAAATCCCAAAATCGCCAACCGAGATTCGAAGTTTCTTAGGTTTGGCCGGCTATTACCGTAGATTCATTGAAAACTTTTCCCGAATCATTGTTCCTCTAACCTCCTTAACTCGCAAAATTATTAAATACGAATGGGGAACAAAGCAACAAGAGGCGTTCGACATACTCAAACAAAAGCTCACCCAAGCACCTATACTGGCCTTGCCAGAAGGTACTGAGGACTTTGTGGTATTTAGTGACGCATCTCACTCCGGCTTGGATGTGTACTAATGCAACGTAAGAAAGTAATCGCTTACGCCTCTCGTCAACTCAAAGTACACGAAAAGAACTATGCAACTCATGATTTAGAGTTAGGCGCCATAATCTTTGCGCTTAAGATATGGAGGCACTATCTCTATGGAGTAAGATTTACCGTGTACACTGATCATAAAAGTCTAAAACACATCTTCGATCAAAAGGATCTTAACATGCGCCAATGGCAATGGATGGAAACACTCAATGACTACGGCTGTGAGATTGTTTACCATGAAGGCAAAGCCAACGTCGTGGTTGATGCCTTAAGTCGCAAGGAACATGAGAAACCCAAAAGAGTTCGAGCATTGCGTCTAGAACTCCAAATTGACCTCCTCGAACAAATCAAATTGGCTCAAACTCAAATGATCAATGAGTACCAAATCTCCGACGAAAAACGTAACGGCACCATTGACTCACTAGTCAAAAGTGACGACGGTATCCTTAGACTCGGTAATAGGATTTGGGTACCAATCTTGGAGGCTTGCGTGAGAAAATCTTAAACGAAGCCCATAAGTCCAAGTACATGATGCACCCCAGTAGTGACAAAATGTATCATGATCTCAAATCGAACTACTGGTGGAATGGGATGAAAAAGGATGTCGCTTCGCATGTTGCGAAATGTTTGACATGTTTGAAAGTCAAGGCTGAACATCAAAAGCCTTCGGGACTGCTTCAACAACCCGAACTTCCTGTATGGAAATGGGAGTTAATCACTATGGATTTCATAACCAAACTCCCTAAAACGATTCGACAACATAATGCAATTTGAGTTATTGTGGATCGATTGACAAAATCCGCACACTTTATACCCATCAATGAATCATATTCAATGGATAGACTAGCGCGTATATATGTAAACAACATCGTTGCTTTGCATGGAGTACCGATGTCTATAATCTCTGATCAAGACAGTCACTTTACGTCTCATTTCTAGAAGAGCTTCCAACAAGCCTTAGGCACAAAGCTTAACCTTAGCACCGCCTATCATCCGCAAACTAATGGGCAAAGCAAAACGACGATTCAAACATTGGAGGACATGCTCCGAGCTTGTGTGATCGATTTAGGTGGAAGTTGGGATGACCACTTACCCCTAATGGAATTCTCGTATAATAATAGCTATCACACGAGTATTCAAGCCGCACCATTTGAGGCGTTATATGGTCGAAAATGAAGAACGCCCGTTTGTTGGTGCGAAACCGGAGACAATCAATTATCTGGACCCGAGTTAGTCCAAGAAACCACCGACAAGATTCTCCAAATTCGAGAACGACTTAAAATGGCACGTGATCGCCAAAAGAGTTACGCCGATGTCTGTCGTAAGCCGTTAGAATTTAATGTTGGTGACAAAGTGTTATTAAAAGTCTCGCCTTGGAAAGGCGTTGTTCGCTTCGGTAAGAAAGGAAAGTTAAGTCCTCGATTCGTTGGACCTTTTGAGGTACTCGAACGAATTGGTACTTTTGCATACCGATTGCGACTGCCAGAGGAAATGCAAGGGATACACGATGTATTCCACGTCTCAAATCTTCGTAAATGCTTGACCGATGAATTTTTAGCTATGCCATTAAAAGACGTTGAAATAAATGAAAACTTAAAATTCGTAGAACGTCCAATTCAAATAGAAGATTCAAAAACAAAGAAATTAAAAAGACGAACGTTGAAAATTGTGAAAGTCAAATGGGACTCACGAAGAGGGCCCGATTATACATGGAAACTCGAATCAGAAATGAAAAAGAAATATCCTCATCTATTTCAATAAAGCAAATCTCAAGGACGAGATTTATTTTAAGGTGGGGAGGATGTAACATCGTAAATATTTCGAGTTCAAAAAAGTCAAAAGATGAAGTTAAGGGACTAAATTTGACAAAAATCCAAACCTGAGGGTTGAAAATAAAAATTCTGATTTCTTGACCCATCTCGCTACGCGATGGATCAGAAGAGAGACCCATCGCGTACCGCGATGGGGTGTCTGACAGCGATACGCGTGGCACACCACGTGTCCACACGTGGCACACCGGTCGCCACGTGTCCCGACACGTGGCCACACGTGGCACATCGTCCGCCACATGTCAACACGTGGCACACCGTCTGCCATGTGGCTACACGTGGCAAACCTATGTAGTGACTCACCAGGGCTACGCCGCGGTACGCGACGGGTGCCCTGAAGGCCGTCGCGTACTGCGATGGGATCCAAAATTTTGCCTATAAATAGCAGGTTCGGGGTCTTCATATTTCACACCAAAATCACACAAACAATTATCTCTCTAACATCTCTCTACACCTCGATATTCGTACCCTCGATCCACCTCGATAAACGTGCCATAATTCCTCGATAAGCGTGCCCGATCCATCATTTTTCCGTGTCGACGTTTCCTCGAAGTTCGTGCCACCCTCCACCCGCATACGATCAAGAAGGTGATTGTTATTGCGATGAATCTCGAACGGCGTGCCGACGAGTGTTGAAGTTGGTGTTGAACATTTGGCTTACTAAGAGTTGATCAAGACGGCAAGGGAGACCATGTAGCGTTGAGGTGTTGCTCAAGTTTCTAGGGTTTCCAAAACGCCAATAAGGTAGGCGTAACGTCAATTGAATATATTAGAATATTATATTAAAGGCTAAAACCTTAAGTCAAGGTTATACTCGATACCTCGATAAAATAAAAGAAAACATAACGAAGAAAGAAACAAAAAGATAAGAATATGAATAGTTGATAATATATATGTGTGTAAGTATATATTATTCTTTGTTATGAAAATATTATTTAAGCAATAATAGTTATTCTTAAATAATAAAAGAAAAGAATACGTTTCTTGGATAAGAAGAAACGTCGGGTTTTATTAATAAACTAAAGGTTTATAATTACTTTTAAACTAATGGTTTTCAAGTAAAAGAAATTTATGAACTAAAGGTTCATCGAGGTAAATTTTATAAAATAAGACTAAAGGTCTTAAGCCGGATTGTATATCCGACTAACAAATGGTTATACTCATACTATAGGTGCGAGATAGCAAGGGAAAGACCCTCGGACGGTGTTTGAAGCCAATCCCAAAGCGAAAAGGTGAATACGCCCCCAAACTTTTACAAACTTATTTTAAACAAGTCAAACGTGTTATATGAAATTATTTACAAGGAACTACGTGTTCCTAAAACTGTTATAAATAATGGTATAAGCCTAGCCCTCAGGCTGTAGTATATGTTTTTCTAGATCCTTACATATGTGGTAGTACGCGGTGGGCACATCGCACCACGCCTGGTCGTAGGACGCTTTCCTATAGGAAGCACGACCATGTATATACTTACAGGTACTTAACTAAGTCGAACGCTGCGGTGTTTGCTGAGGTGACCTAGTGTAGAGGCTTGAGTTTATAATTGTGTTATTAACTTTGTTATTCCTAAGCCACGATGGGCCGAGGCAGGCGTAGTCTCGAGGGGTAATAAAGTAAAAGAAAATATTTTAGCGTCAGCGTGTTCACCAGCATTCGTTGCTGACGTATTTATTTACATTTTGCAGGTGAACAATGATAGCGCTCGGAGTGACGAAGTGCTATGAATATTCGATAACTCGGATTTGTTTTGTATAAACTTAAATTATTAAAATGGTGGTTTTTTAAAACAAGTAATGTTGTAAACACTAAAACGGGAAACTTTTATATCCCGTCTTTTGTATGTAAATATTTATGAGATAAATCCACATGTTTATAAGACTTCCGCTAATTGAACGTAACTCTAATTTATTTACAATTGTGGTACCAGCATAGTTGTCACACGCCTAGGCCGTGGTTTGGGGTATGACAGATGTTCTTCAAGAACTATATTTTTCTGAGCTAAACCATGAAAAATATTTTGATAAGTTTGACAACATAAAAAATAACATGTTAACCCATTCAATTTTATGAATATTTTGCTTCATTTGAGCATAGTTTTGCATCGCATGCTTCCCATACAACGTTCTGATCGCCATTTGAGAAAAGTTAATGTTGACACAAATGTTTCAAATTTGATACAAGTTAGAAACATTGATAGGTCTAGGGGTGGCATATCGTAAATGTTCACCATCTATTCTAAAATTTTAATAGTCGAGGGAAAAATTGTCAATTTACCAAATCCCGAACCTTTTGATTTTTTTCCAAAAATGTATTTAAAAATATATTTGAAACCCAAATCATGTTTAAAATTCTAAATTTCATCCATTTGACATTTTCAAGTCAACACTTTTGTAACATCCTGGCTCTCGTACCACCAATATTGTCCGCTTTGCCCCCGATGGGTTGCCCATCCAGGAAATCACGGCTTTGTTTTTGGTTGCCAAGGTATAGACTTCCCAGTTGGTCACCCATCCTACTACTTCCACCTAAGCACGCTTAACCTTGGAGTTTTCATGTGCTCCACAGCCAACTAAGCCCAAAACGCGTTGGTGATTGAAGAGGTCGGACATTTACTTATGAACCAAGGATCTCTCTTGTCCACGGCCGATGTGGGATTTGCCTAAGAGTGGGACGATGTTGTGTTTGCCAAAGGTGTTACAAACAACCCTTCTTTGGACTCATCATCCTCGATGAGGCGTGTCCCATCATCCCGAACAGCACAAGAGTGGCTCTGATACCACCTATAACATCCCGGCCTCTTGTACCACCAATATTGTCCACTTTGCCCCCGATGGGTTGCCCATCCGGGAACTCACGACTTTGTTTTTGGTTGCCAAGTTAGAGACTTCCCAGGTGGTCACCCATCCTAGTACTACTTTTACCTAAGCACGCTTAACCGTGGAGTTTTCATGTGCTCCACAACCAACTAAGCCCAAAACGCATTGGTGATTGAAGAGGCTGGACATTTACTTATGAACTAATGATCTCTCTTGTCCACGGCCGATGTTGGATTTGCTTAAGAGTGGGACGATATTGTGTTTGCCAATGTTACAACTTTGAATCCGTAACAAATTTGACGATAAATATATTTGCATTCTCAAACTTTAAAAAAAAACTCAGATTTCTTATTTTTAACCCATAACAAATTTCGACCAAAATGTAGTTAACTTATACCAAACAATCTATTTACCAATTTTTGACTGTTAAAGCCAAATTTAAGTTCCACAAAACCCGAAACAATCCTTGATAAAAAAACAAAAATAAATATGATAAACTTTGTTATTTATGAAAGTGATTGGTCTATAATTACTAACTTAACCGGAAAAATAAGTTTACTAAATTAACCGAAAAATAAGTTGATAGATTTAAAGTATATATTTATAATTTATTTTGTATGACAATTTACAAAAAATAATAATAATAGTTAAATGGATTAATATAAATAAAATGATCAACTTTTAAGTATAGATTTAAGATTTAATAATTAAAAAAATTACTTCGTAAAATGAAAGCATGTTCAAGTTTTATTTTTCTTTATAATCTTCAACAATATACATAGTAAAATATGTTAATGATAACATCTAAAATTTTATATTCTTATCAATTATTAACAAACATGGTTTGTTGTTAATTTTTTGATTTCATCAAGTATTTTATAATATATAGTAAAATAATATGTTAATATTTATTTTTATAAAAATGTATAAATATAATAAAAATATAGTGTAAAAGGAAAGTGAATATAAACATATATTATGATCAATTAATATCTTAGTTTTGGAGGGAAAAAAGTTATAAGATTTAACCATAAACTGACATGTGTCACAATTATTTTACTTTATTAGAATAGGTAGATTCTTTTAATCATCTAAAATATATTATAAATATTATAAATATAATAATTAATTGATTTATGATTAATACCATCACATTAACTAGTCGTTTTCCGAATAATTTTTAAAACTATATATATATGTGTGTGTGTGTATGTGAATGTATAATAGTTATTAAAGATTGTTAACGATTTTAATTAATAAAGATTTTAAAAGTTTTCAATATAAACTACATAATTAAAATATGTCTTGTTAAAATAATTACTGGTCAAATATTTTCTAAACAAATGTATTTATATATAAATATATATATATATATTATTACAATTTTAATACTTACTAAGTAAAGATATTCATTTATTAATACTAATATAATTTTAATAACCATTATAAAATGGTCATTAAAATAAATTATTTTAAACTCTCAAAAACCCGTTCATATCTCAAATCTTTCTTTAGTCAATTTATTAATTCGTAGTGTTCTCCGATATTTACTATTGCTTAGGTTTTTGTCTTTGCTAGTTCTTGGCGAGCGTGGCGCATAGTATCTATTATTCTCATACATTTGCTTATTTGATAAGGTGAGTAATCACTCCCCTTCTTTTACTTATGTTTTCCATACTTTTGGCGACATATGTGTACTTGCATTATTTACGTACTATTAATATTCACATTAGCAACTGTTAACCTTGTGTGTTGTCAATTATGTGTCTAACTTGCTACTTGTTAATTCGTTTATTTGAACACATTCGGAGAGGTCCAACATATTCACATTCGTATGATCATATGACCATCGTAGTATCCAAAGCCCACTTCGCATGGCAATGGTTTTACCGACACTCATTTATTTGCTCATTTGGCTTGATTGTATACCTCATAAGGGCAGTTTGCTTATTTTTCTCATATTATATTGTATTGAACTAACTTGTGCTTTTATTCACTCAACCTGGTGTTGAAAAAATATATCTATTTTATACGCATATGCATGTTTTAGAATGAATTGATTGCATGATTAGTGAAGATTTTAATGCACCTTATGTTAGAAAAATATTATCAAGACTTAAATTTTGAACTTATTTATTTTGTTTTAAATGATTTGTACTTTGTTACATGATATTGTTGGGATTTATTTGAATATTTAATTGAATTTAATAGATATTGTTTACTTTCAAATTATTGCATGATAGTACCTTGAGAGATGTAAACAGTCAGTTCGCGCCCCAACATTTTTGCCTTAGGTTGGGCCGTTAGGTTGTGACATATTGGTATCAGAGCCGAAGGTTTAAGATATCTCGTTACGGGTTTCTTAGTAACATGCTTAGGAGCCCCATACGTGCTTATATGCTTGTCTTATGTGTTCGAATTAATTGTCGCACACACACACAACTCCGAGGCTATGCCTCAATCTCAAAGATAATTTTTCTTAATTAATTTAAATCAAGAAGATTGTCTTTTATTTTTGGGAAATTTCTTAAGAATTCCCTAGTGTTGCTTTTACTCTTTCACCGTAGGGCTAAGTTGTGTGACAAATCCTGTAGTAAGTGGAAGGGGGAGAGAACTGTGAGTCGGGCCTTGGCAAACCGGTTCCGAGAACCCATGGTAAGACGTTATTCCTTATTCGGAGGATAACCTGACCACGTTACTCGATCTTAGACCCCAAAGCGGGACACAAATTTCATACGACCGACACCATAGGCTGTCAAACGTAACCGCATTAGCGGTTGCAATTTGTTTTTTAACCGAATTCACTGTGATTCGTGGCTAAATTCGGTCATTCCCGATTATTGTGTTATGCTATTTTAAATGGTCATGTCACAGCCCCCGACCCCATACCCCGGGTGGGGAGCCGTGAAACCGAGCGGTGGTGTCGGTGTTTATTATATAGCAGTGAAAAGATTCATCAGGACCGTAGTTAGGAAAAATCATCATCGTGTTAAACACCATGATTTTCATTTCATAAACTAGGATAAAATTCATATTTATGTGTATAAATGTTTTATAGGGATAACCCTAATTTACAAAACATGTTTCTTTATTCTGGTGATAAGCCACTTATTTAAGATGAAAGGCCCGCAGGCATCAATCCTTTGTCTTTTATATCTCACCTGAAACATGTTTAAAAAAATATTTTATCAGCACGAAATACTGGTGAGTAGATTCATTTGTAAATGACACATTTTTACAGTTACAGCATTAAGATGTTTTTACATCTGCCTGCTTACAAATTACCGATAGGTAATTGTCACTCGACCGTATCTATGATTGTGGTCATATTACTTATTGGCTAACACTTGTCCAATAAGTAACGTGTAATGGCCTATTAGGCAAGCCTTATATACAAAACCCTACAATACCGATAGTAACCATCCCGTAAGTCTATAGAGACTTAATCACTGTAATGTATTTAAAATACTTTAAAAATGTATTTGAAAACTTTTAGACCATCTGTCATGAGTTTTATAGGTTTTGAAATTATCATGACAGTGTCGGAAAAATAGTTGTCTCACACAAATGTGAGTGGTACAAAAACTCGAATGTCTCACCTTGCAAGTTTACTGTTTATGAGCTTCCTGGCATTAAGCACCTAGTGTAGTACATACTTGTATTAGTATAAAACGATAAGCTTTAACGACAATCACGAGATCGAAAATTACACGATGGCACAAAGTCTCACCTTGTTCAGGCCGAGCTTTGGATTCGTGTACTAAAGTCTCGATCAATCGGATAAGGTATCGTTGTAGCTACTCGAGGTATTATACCAATACAGATATATATGGTATTGTCCTTTAGTCCCATTTCTATGCAAAAAGGCTTAAAGGAGTATATGTTTTTGAACTTAACTAGCTTTCTTATATAAAGGGACTTAAGAGTCTGTCACAACTTTAATAATGAGATTTAAATTTATGTTGTGGATAATTTTCATACTTTTCGTATGCAGCAAGGTGTACTACAATTATTACATATTAGTTTTGTGGATGAGAATATATTCTCCCACATACACGTGTAATTGTTTTTGTATTGTTATTATATTCAACTATTTTCTTTTCCACACTTAAGAATTTTGGATACATATGCCCGCGAGCACTTACAAATTTATGACTTTATGTCATTTTATTTATTTATTTATTATTAATTGAGATTTGATCCGATGAACACTCGGTTAGACGCTTCATATTTTAGTAACTACTACGTTATTGACCCGCGTATGACGCGGGTGAAAATACAAAAATTGTCAAGTAGCTGATATACAATTTTAAACGACAAAAAACTTTTTTTTATCTTTTATTTTAGACGACAACATGATTTATAAATGCAATTCATATTTAATACATAAAGAAAGCAGTAACAAACGAAATGTTACAAAACATGATTTTACATCTTAGAATATTTACAACCCAATTTACAAGTTTCAAATATAATCTTTCATAAGCTACTACATATCTTTTATAAATCATATTTTTTTTTGTTTGCAAAGTTACTTTGTCTATCTAAAATAAGCATTTCAGCACTGTTTCCACTCTTCAAGTCTTCATTCTTAATAAAGCTACATACATTTGACTATGTGTCGTGATATGAAGTGTAATTACAAAAATAATTGAAATCCGTGCATGTGCACCAATAAAGAGTTAGCATTACAAAATTTAAATGTCATTTTGTAATAGACAAACAAAAACATATGTGTAATTTTTATACCTATAAAGTGAGCATTACTACAAAAAGACAAAAATAACCATATAAAGTCTAGTACACAAAAACAAATTGTTTGCAATATTGACTGTAGATTAGTGACCAGTGTACCACACGTGGTGGAGTTTAGTAAATTCGTGAGGTAAATGTATATGCATGTATGTATGCGTGCATGTGTGTGTGCATATCTGTGAATAAATATAAAAGTATGTGTTTATGTGAACATACGATTTGACGTATGTATTATGTTTTTGTATTTAAAATTGGGTTAGTCTCTGTTAAAAAAAATCCGGTGGAGCCCAATATGATGAAAGTTTGGATAGCATATGGAATTTCTTAAGTCGGGATTATTGTCGACCAAAATGCTAAAGTTTGGATTATTAAAATCCAATATCCGAAACCAAAGAAATTGAAACAAAACTTAAAAAAGTAAATAATCTGAAATGAAACCAACAACCACAATATTATAACCGAAATGAAATTAAGCACTAATAAAAATGAAATAAAACACCAAAAAATTAGACTGGAAATAAATTAAAAACTAAAGCCAACCTGAAAAAACTAAGACCAAACTTAAATGAAACAAAATTATCATATGTTTTAACATCTCATATTCAAAATCATATGAAAAAAAAACCCGAAATTTTTTGGATAAACGACTGAGTTTACCTTTAATTACAAGTTTTATCAACCTTTTTTGGTTGAAGCATTTCATCGAGCACTTAACGTGCACATTTAAACCATTCAATAAAATTTTAATTTATTAATCAAATTCGTACCTTTTCGGGAGGATTAAAATTTTGGTAATTCATGTTCTTGTTCAGTTGTTATATCCAATTAGAATTTCATGAAAATTAATGTTCATTAATAAATAAATCATATAAAATAAATTGAATAAACGATATATTGATGATGAAGATCCTTTATTCATCCATAATAATAAACATTGAGTGTTGATTTTGTTAGAGCAACGCTTGAGAGAGAAGAAGAAATTTCGTATGGTTTCTTTGATGAAAATTAAACAACGAAAGTTGTTTTTGTTTCGGGTGATTTTTTTTCTTTTTGATTTATTTTAATATAGAGAAGTTATATCATTGTAAGCTATTTATATAAAACTATAATATAAATAAATATTTAATAATAATTAATCTATATAGGAAACAATAACAAAAATTAAGTTTAATATTATACAAAATTACATACTTTCTGGATTCAAACGACGCACATAGTTATAAAATGATATATAAACAAGCACATTATAATTCTCTAAATGTATTTCTTATACCCAACATTTGTAGACGTATTTGTGATTTTATCGTATTTATTCAAGATTAATAATTTAAGTCAGTATCTACTTATACTTGCAACAAATATTTAATAATTTTCCATAAAAACAATCTCATTTGTTTACTAGATATTTAATACTTTTTCATGAATTTAAATATAATTGAGACGAGTTCATAACTATTTGACCCAGTTTTTATAGTTAAAGTTTTTTCAAAAATAATACAATTAAGACAACTTCATAACTATTTGAGGTATTCAAAAATAAAACTTAACATGAACCATATGTCACCGAATATGAAACGATTATGTGTACTCTTATAACACCCCGCGTGCACTCGGGCTGACGTATTACTTTTGCAAAATTCAATGCATCTTTACATTTGAAGATCGACAAAAACAAAACATTTTACAATAAAACAAATAATACGATACAAAATCATTTTATTTCCTTCATTTATAAAACACTTGATCAATTCTTCGTGGATAACCTTGAAAACCTAACATGCAAGAAAACAACAAAACAAAAACAATTTTGAACAAAACACTTAGATGACGGATAACGAAAGCATATACATGATAACTTATAAGCTTATAACATGTAACATATCATATGAACTTGTAACTTTTAATTTATTATTCATAACTTTTAACATTGATTAATCGTATAAACTTCTAATCAGTTATTGATATAACATGATATCAAAATTCTTATCCAACGCAGAAAATAAAGAATCAATAAACGGTAGGCTTTCGTACCTATGTAGATCTTTTTATACAACACCATCATGCCAACTCGTTTTTAGTCATTCTTAAAAGGTAATAAAAAAACAGAGTCGGGAAGGCATGTTATCGAGTGTAAAACCTTAACTTTAGGACATATATATACGTATAACATATTAATAAGAAAATAAATGTTTCATCATTAGTGCCGATAAAAGGGGAAACAACTCTGAACAATAAAATGACATGTTGACTATTATTAATTTTCATCTCAAAATACATATATAGAAGGCTTAGAAATGTGTCAAGTAACTTTCAAAAATATAAATTAATTATGTATATATTATAACCAACAAATTTGAATTCCAATCAACATAATTAAAAAGTAACTACGTATAACCGACAATTTGTTTAGAGTTCCCTTGAAAATAAGAATATGAATTCACCGGGTTTGTTATTGTCATTTAGACATCATAACTTCAATATACGAACCTTGAGAATGCAAACATTCTTAAACACATTCAACTCATTAAACATGATTATGTTTTTTAGCTCCATTATGTTGTTTGTAAAATAATAACTATACAAACAAAGTATTAAATTGATAATAATTAACATGTATAAACAATATCAATCATATGAATGAATGAAATAATTTGAGTACTACAAATGATTTAATAAACCTTAAAACAAATGTGAAATTGCAGAATTTGATAGATGAAAAGACGCGGTGTGAAATTTCTTGTGTGAAACTGAAAGTATATACATGGAGGTATAACATAAATTATTTTTGGTTAGTTAATTAACAAATAAATGTTATTCTCAATTTCATTCAAGGTAATTAATTAGTTGACACATGAATTTGAAATTTGAAAGATGCAAAAAAATAGGAAAGTTAAAACTTATAATTTATTTAATTAATATTGTTATTAATAGTCAAACCGTTTTTAGTGTGAAAATGATTTCATAAATATATAACAAAAATAGGAAACTTGAAACCTATAATATATGTAATTAATATTGTTATTAATAGTCAAACGTTTTTATAAATTTAAAAGGCAGATCCGATTAAATTGAATCGTTGATCCGGGTTATTAAAAAGAGATACGGGTCGTCAAGAACATATAATTATTTAGTTGTGAATAATTTAATTACCAAAAAATTCTAATATGACTTGGTATATATGGAAAGTCTAACAATGAAGCAATAAATGTATCAAGTATTCAAAAAAATGTTGCTTTAACAGTATAGGTAGATGTAGATTTTAACTAAACGTTGTTTGAATTTTATAAAAACGGAATTAGATTTGTTAATAGAATCCACACAATGTTTCCAAAAACAGTAAAGTTATGAGGGTTTTTATGGGAATTAGAATTGTAATTGGAAAAAATTAATTAAGCCAAAATATAAGCCTCCAATTTAAATAATTGAATGATAAATATTATAATTTTAAATTATAATTAACAAATCTATTTATAATAGTAGAAACATCATATTCGGCTACTTTTGAGACAAACTTGTTTGGTTTAATAAAGTTGGTTAATTTAAAGTAAAAATTTAATGGAAAGAAATATATATATATATATATATATTTTGGAAACTAAATATAATGTTTGACTTGATGAACCATAATGATTTCTTTATTTCCTCATTTTGATTAGTTTAATTTATTTTTGAATTATTTAATTGTAAATTAATTGATAGAAGTGATTGATATATGGAAACAATAAGGTATAACCAATAAAAAGAAGCCAAGTGGACACAAACTCAATTGATTTAATAGTATAGTTAGATTCTACTCGTTAATTGGTCGTTTTAAAATATAAGTTTTGTATTTTATTTATATTTTTGAAACTAGGTGTTACAGGTTAGTTGGTGAAAAATCCACGGAACCCATGGGCACTCATACTTCCCATTTCTCAACTTATTTTAAACACTATGTGTTTGGGTTGGAGTTAATCACATGTGGTGATTCACGGGATACTCCAACTAATCATATTTTTATCTCGTTAGTTCGTTATTTAGTTGTACAGTTAACTCTCTTACATTCATAGTTCGTTAATTATTTGGTACAATTAAAATGTCATGTAACGTTATGGGCCGTCCAACTCAGTTATCTTTATTCGTCAGTTAGTTGGGTCATTCAAACTGCCATAGAAAGCTCATGGGAGACCAACACACAAGTTATGTTTCGTTAGTTGTTTGTTAACTTAACTTAATCAAATAAATTTTAACTTTTAAGCTGACCTCATCTAGTTATCTCACACTGACCGCACTGATTACATCATCTCATAAGTATTTACGCAATTTACCCCTTGTCTTACAATCGTTTACCTTTATTCCTCATAGAATAAATTAGAATGACAAGTAGAAGGGGGGGATGTACGTTTAGCCTAACCCTATATAAAGGACACTGTCTGAAAGTAAATTTTTTAAAAGATCTAATCTGTAAATTAGTTATGTTTAAAAAACAAAGTTTGTGATTCTATTTCTAATGACCTATCAGAATCTAAAACATTAAAACCCTATTCAAATCTTTCTTTTAAAATTAAGTAAAATGTTTATCTATGTATAGAAGTTTAGATGAATTTCACTCTTACAATAAAAAAAGATAACACACAGCCTAAATGCCACGTATTAATTTGATAAACGTGATAACAACTAAACAAATAAATTTTATATTTAAACTCAACTAAACAAATAATATTAATTTGATCAATGGAGTTTGGCGATTCAATAATAACACAAAACCTTTAAACATTTTGGATTGAAGTGTTATGATTAGTGGTGTTAAAAAGAATCCGAATTCAAATCCTTATCCAAAATATCCGAAAAAGATATCTAAACTTTGGATATTATGAATTTTCAGTTTCGGATAGTGAAATCACTATCCGAAATATCCGAATATTCGAAAGCCCGGATGTTGTCCTCGACGACAAATCAATCAATCATACCCAGTGAAGTCCCACCAACAGCAAAACTATAGGTAGGGTCTGGGGAGGGTGGGATGTAGGCACACCGTACCTCTATCCAAAGAGATAAAGATGTGATTTTCAGAGAGACCCTCAACTCTAAATTACATATGTGAAGTGATACAAAGAAAGTCAACGTTCAACAGCATAATAGTAATAATAATAATAATAATATATGGAAAGAATATACTATTATGGTGTGTGACCAAAATACGGTCAATAGAAGCCCTAAGGTATTCTTTTATTCTAAAAATCCTTAACTTTAATTCTACTTCTCCACGAATTCCTATCCTCAACTATGTCCTCGGAGAGGTTCAGGTCTATCAAATCATGCTTAAACCTCTTATCCCACGTCAATTTAGGTCGTCCTCTACCCCTCCTCCCTTCTATAGTAATGTTTTTTACGGATCTAACAGGATTCGTCGTCTGTCTTCTCTTCACATGTCCAAACCATCTCAATCTCCACTTTTTTATCTTGTCTGCTATGTTCGCTACCCCTAATCTCTCCCGAAACACAACGTTTCTTACTCGATCTAACCTTGTGTGCCCAGACATCCAACGTAACATTCTTATTTCTGCAAGCTCCATCAACGATAAATATTAAAAGAAATATAAGGTAAATAAAAGAAAAGGAAAACTGAAGCAATCGCATCTGATTTGTGGCGAAAGTAAGAAATTCATTCTCCGGTTTATGAATCTAACCAGCAAGTCCGCAACCAGAGATCTAGTTTTAGTTTAGGAGTGAAGTGCAGTTACCGGCGATGGAGCCAGATGTGAGCATCGACAGTAGTTCCATGATCCGGATCGCCGTGATCCCGATCGGCCAAGTCCAGGCCCAGCTGTTCCGCAAGTACGCGTCGATGCTTCTGGCGCGGCACCACGTCATCCAGCTGTCCTCCATCAGTCCGTTCTACACTGAGCACCAGAAGTCTCCTTTCTCCCACCAGCCCTGGCACTCCGGCTCCCTCCGCTTCAACTTCATCCTCGGCGGATCGCCCCCCAGCCCCTGGGAGGACTTCCAGTCCAATCGCAAAATCCACGCCGTTATCGGCATCTGCCACTGCCCCAACAATCCGGATCTCGATGCCGTTCTCCATCACTTTGACCTCGCCTGCAAGGGATACGCCTCCGCCCTTGTGCAACGCTGTTTCGCTTTCGCTCCTGCTGACAAACAGGTTGTGCTTCTGGTATTACTTAGGGTTTAGTTGTTAGCTGATCCAATTTTTAGTGCCTTATGTTTAGGTGAGTCGGTTAATGGTTGATGATGATCTCATTCTCATGCTTTAGCTAAGCAATCGGGGATACATTGACGACCGGCTGAATTGTGTTTATAGTTAAATAGCAATGTGCGTTGTTTCTCTTTAATGTCGAAGAGTTGGTTTTAACTGGTTAAATTTTAAATGTTTTTTAATCTCCATCTGGATATTTGAGAACTGGTTAGAAAACAAAGTTAAAAAGATTAGTTAAGTAACTTATGGATTAAGGTTAATGATGAAATTCATTGTAGAAGTGAATGTCAAGGACTCGTTTCCTCCAGTTGCACAAATTTGTGGCTGGAAGATCATTTTTTATATGATTTTACAACTGAAGAGTTTAATTGCAGCTTTCTGCATGGTTTGACTGGTACTGACTAGTGAGACGTGCATGCACTTACCTGCATTCACAATTGCACATGCATATACGTTGTCATTCAAATTTGCGTTGCTGTGTATTTTCTTTTACTCCAAGTGCATAACCAAATCAGGGAACATTAACATAGAGTGCAATCAACACTCTGTTCTTGCTTTTCTTGGTCGAAACCTTCTACATATTAGATGTAACACAAAAGCTAGAGAAATGTTTTTCTTTGAGCAGTAACATAATTTTTGTTCATTTTTAAGAAGTCAGAAAACGATTGAAGTTGCAGACTTGCAGCTTGACTCATAAGTCAAAATAATACTGGTTGCTAGGGGTTAACTAATTGATGGTCTTGTTTCAGTTTGTTTCAAAGGTTTTTGTTGATTTGTGATCATTATTGCAAGTGCTGGTATATTTTACCTTAAAAATATTGAATCCTAGTAACATGTCTCACCAGTGTTTTTGTTATCTTATATTGCAGCTAGTGGATGGGAAGGACAGAGGAAATAAGCTGGCTTTGTTTCCTCCTGCTGATCAACGGACTCAAGAAATTCACTTGCAAACAATGATGCAAGACATTGCTGCTTCACTTTTAATGGAATTTGAAAAGTGGGTTCTTCAAGCAGAATCTGGTGGGACCATTCTAAAGACACCTTTAGATTCTCAAGCCAGTCTCAGCTCAGAGGAGGTTTATGTTTTAGGTGTCCTGATTATAAATAATGGCTAAATTCTTAATTTCAAGTGCATGCTTTGAGAATTATAACTTTACCAACTTGATCAATTGTTTCAGGTGATTAAAGCAAAAAAGAGGAGACTTGGTAGAGCACAGAAAACAATTGGAGATTATTGTTTACTAGCTGGATCACCTGTTGATGCCAATAACCATTATTCTACTGCTTTAGAACTTGCCAGGTTGACTGGGGATTATTTTTGGTATGCTGGCGCATTGGAGGGTGGTGTTTGTGCCTTGTTGGTAAGCATGTGAAAGGATCAATTATTATAAAAATATAGTAAATCAGTATGCTAGCATTTGGTATCTAGATCTTATTATTCATGCCCTTACCCTAGTAACATTGTTTATGTGCTATAAGATGGATAAAGAAGTTCATAAGGACCAAGTTATAGAGGAGGAGGTCAAGTTTCGCTACAACAGTGTGATTGTGCATTACAGGAAGTCATTTATACAAGACAATGCTCAGAGGTAGATACTTACAAATTACACACACTGGTAACATTTTTAGCATATGCACATGATATAAACCTCCCTTTATAACACGAAGTAAAATTAATCTCAATTTAGAAGCTCTATACTTGCAATTTTTTATTTAAAGTAGCTGAACTGAAGTGGCGGTGGTTTTTGAAAGTTTGTTTGGGACTTTTAGTGTTTTTAAAAATTTATTCTAATAAGATGTTTATGTTCTGGTGGAGAGTTAAATACAGATCGGGATCTTGTTAGCATATTCTGCTTAAGCTTCTTATGAATATGCATATATTTCATCTACTTATCAACTTTATACAGGGTCTCACCTCTCAGTTTTGAACTGGAAGCTACTCTGAAATTGGCAAGATTTCTGTGCAGGTATATTCCCAAAACTTTTTATTTGTTATTATTTCTCCTGTAGGTTTTGTTTCATGGCTGCTGTGATTTGTTCTATCTATTGTTTTCATTTTTGTGTGGACATCAAACTCAGTTTTGTATGATATTGTAAATTAATCAAGGTATACAATGTTTTCTTCATTAAGAGGCAGAGTTGTTCATTTTGTGAAATTATATATAATCAAACTGTGTAATACTTAGTGTTTTTGTTTCTCTTTTTACCATCTTTACTTGATTATGTTTACATGTTTCGGTGTATATACCCAGATTTGATTGTTTGTGTTTCAGACGTGAGCTGGCTAAAGAGGTAGTGGAGCTTTTGACTTCTGCTGCAGATGGAGCAAAGTCTTTAATTGATGCAAGTGATAGACTGATATTATACATTGAGATAGCCCGTTTATATGGAACTCTCGGCTACCACAGAAAAGCTGCCTTTTTTTCTAGACAGGTGGCTCAGTTATACTTGCAACAAGAAAACAATTTGGCTTCCATAAGTGCCATGCAAGTACTGGCCCTAACTACAAAAGCTTATCGTGTCCAAAGTCGAGCTTCCATTCCCAAACATTCTGTTTTTAATGTGAGTTTTTCGGTCATATATCTTCATATGATGCATTTTTAACAACCAAAAGAATATTAGGTAATGGCATTTTTTTTTCATACAAGGATGTTGGGCCATCTATTGCCGATGGTGGAAAGATGCATCATCACTTGGTGGTATCTTTATTTGAGTCACAATGGAGCACGCTGCAGATGGTTGTACTAAAGGAGATACTTCTCTCAGCTGTTCGTGCTGGAGACCCGCTTGCTGCGTGGAGTGCAGCTGCACGCCTATTAAGATCTTATTATCCATTAATAACACCTTCAGGTCAAAATGGGCTTGCGAGTGCACTCAACAATTCAGCTGAAAGACTTCCTTCTGGAACTCATTGTGCTGATCCTGCTTTACCTTTTGTGAGGTAACTTTACATTAAATGAATATCATTGTTAAGAAAAAGGCACATGAACATTTGTATCCAATTGTTAAGATACCCCAAACTAACTAATTACAAGCCAAGCCAGTTGCTATTTCTTTAAGGGCTGCTTGAGTGATGACATACTTCTCTACTAATACGTAACATGCTGGAAAATTTTTACTTAAAAAGAACTAGCTGGATAGTAGTCAAGACTTATAAAGCGCATATAATTGTTACTTTTGTTGTCAGCTCTTTTCAGTTGTGTGAGATGTTCTGAGCTCTTAGGGCCTAATCAGTAAATGCGGAAAAATATCAGATATCGGTCAATGACCGATATTTGAGATACTGGTTATCGCGGTGGATCGGTAATTTAGTATCATGCATAATTTATATATATATAGCAATTTAACATAGCAATTCAGTATACTCTCCTACCCGACAAATTATCCTTTTGCAACTTGCAAAACAAACAATTGTAGCTTGTAGGAACTGATTAAGACTTAAAGCACTAACATTGAACACTAGCAATTGACAATTAAGACTTAAAACACTGATATTGGGAAACCAGTGAAATATCGGTCAATATCGCCGATATTATCTGTACCTATATTCTGACTGATATTTCACCAATATTGACTGCATAGCTTAGAGCATTAAGTTTCAGGGCTTTGGCTAATAGTCGTTGGTAGGAAAACTAGGGTCAATGTGGGCAATCGGTTTAAGTCAGTGGTAAGTCAAAACCAAGAAATAAAGTCAACATACTTAACCTGTACTGCCAGATGGGGCAGGTTTATTTGAGATCCACAAAAGGCTTGATATCCAGGGAACCGATTTACGCTCTTTTATCAAGAGATTTTATGACCAATATTGGGCAATCATACGCGAGTATATTGTAAATCACATAAGAATAAAAGTGTGCACATTTGCATTGGCATATTCACATCTAAATGAAGACGTACACTATGTCCATTGGTATATTCACATGTGGTTACTTGAATATTGGATTCTTGTCCCTTTATTTTGTTATCTAAGGGCTTAGATTATTTTTATCATCTAAGGCACGCTTCACGTCTGTGATGCACGAGCCTCACGCCCTGGCTTTTGGGATCAAAACGTCTTGGAGCACCTTGCGCTTCCCTAAACCAAGATCTAGGCTACCACCAAAGCATAAACATATTTGAAAGTAGAACAAAGCAATCAAACATAAATAAAACTCAAAAGGCCCATCAAACTAGAATGATTATTTTTATATTATCAAGTAAAGCTAACAAAGAACCAAAAAAAAAGAAAGAAAAAAAAAACAGTCACTATTTCAAGGGGAGCAAGCATTCAATGGCAATTAGTCGGTTCATATGTTGATTTTAACGACCGGTCTGATCTGGTGGGATCTGATGGTCAAAGCAATTTGAGAAAATATGATGTGAATTGGAGCAATTAGCTTTAGCCATGTTTGTCTATGATACTATGTTACTAGCTGTCACTGACAAAATAGCATCACACATATACACGTGTGTATGTATATATGGCATGCAAATGTATCATTATTAAGTTTCTTTATCTTTAGATGTCCTATCATAGTTATCCTATACTTCCATGGTTCTGTGTTTCTTTTATTTAAACTATTCTGGTCTATATTACTAAATATCATTCTTGATAACCAGGTTGCATTCCCTTCCTCTGCATCCGTCACAGATGGACATTATAAAAAGAAATTCCGGTAGAGAGGATTGGTGGACCGGATCAGCTCCATCTGGACCTTTCATTTACACACCATTCAGCAAAGGAGATTCAGTCAATAACAATAAGCAAGAACTCGTTTGGGTTGTTGGAGAACCAGTTCAAATGCTGGTTGAATTAGCGAACCCTTGTGGCTTTGACTTACTGGTCAACAGCATATATCTTTCCGTTCATTCTGGAAACTTTGATGCTTTTCCAATCAGTGTCACGCTCCCCCCTAACTCTTCTAAAGTAATCAGCTTATCTGGAATTCCAACTAAAGTGGGACCCGTTAGTATCCCCGGATGCCTTGTTCATTGTTTTGGCGTAATCACTGAGCATTTCTTCAAGGATGTTGACAATCTGCTTCTTGGAGCTGCACAAGGGCTTGTGATTTCTGATCCATTTCGATGCTGTGGGTCTGGGAAGCTGAAAACGACAGTTGTACCAAACATTACAGTTGTACCTCCACTGCCATTGTTGGTTTCACACATTGTTGGGGGTGATGGTGCAGTTATATTGTATGAAGGAGAGATTCGTGACCTTTGGATAAGTGTGGCTAATGCTGGTACAGTGGCGGTTGAGCAGGCACATATATCGTTATCTGGGAAAAATCAAGATTCTGTTATATCTATTGGCTATGAAGCATTGAAGTCTGCACTTCCGTTAAAGCCTGGTGCTGAAGTGACTATACCTGTTACTTTAAAAGCTTGGCAGCTTGGGTTGGTGGATCATGATGCTGTTGCTAGTAAGAGCACATCGGTTAACGTTACAAGGCCGATAAAGGATGCAAGCAGCCCAATGTTATTGATACATTATGCAGGTAATTTAATAAAAGCTTCTAGTCTAATGGTATTATCAATAATGTTTTTCTTTATAAGGCTCGTGCTATAAGTAGCAATATGAGAGCGAGTTGGATAACAGCTCAAAAGGGGCCGGGTCGGGTTGACCCGGTAGCACCTTTTTGTTATTGTTTAGTTTCTTTGATGAATAATGGTTGTGCGTTAATTATGATTACATAAACAGTAATTTTACAATACTATTTTTAATCTACAAGTAAAATGATTTAGAAGGTTGTCCACGATAAAGACATAGTTTAGGTGATCAGTTTGGGTTGGGTTGACCACGAATAATACAATTTTTTTTTAATAAATAGCTTTGGATGTAATCACAAAATAATCTAATTTATAAATATAAAATAAAAAAATATGGAAGGGGTATGCTTTCAAATTTAACTTTAGGTGACTTTCAACTTTTAGTATTTACCTCTGCTACCTGTTTTGCGAGACAGGTCCTGCAGAGAATCAAGGACAGCTGGAAGAAAGTGTTAGTGTTGTGCCACCTGGACGACGCCTCGTTACTCCCTTAAACGTGTGCGTTTTACAGGGCTTATCTTTTGTGAAAGCTCGTCTCCTGTCAATGGAAATCCCTGCCCACGTGGGTGAGATTTCAAACAGTTCACTGGGTAATAATTCTGCTGATCGCTTGGTGAAAATCGACCCCTATAGAGGAAGCTGGGGCCTAAGATTTCTAGAACTCGAGTTATCTAACCCAACAGATGTCGTGTTTGAAGTCGGTGTCTCGGTCCAGCTGGAAAGTGAAGAAAATTCTTCTGAATTTGATTACCCGAAAACAAGAATCGACAGAGAATATAGCGCGCGAGTGTTAATCCCACTAGAACACTTTAAACTACCCGTTCTTGACGGTTCTTTTCTTGCAAACAATTCATTATCAAATGGGGATAGTAAAACCTCAGAGAAAAAGAAGAAAGCGGAACTGAATGCTTATATAAAGAAGCTGATTTCAAAGATTAAGGTTAGGTGGGTATCAGGACGGAACAGTTCAGGAGAGTTACATATTAAGGATGCCACGCAAGCAGCCCTGCAGACATCTATTATGGATGTTTTATTACCAGATCCTTTGACCTTCAGTTTCAGGCTTGTGAAAGAAGTTAACTCTAAGGGTGGCGGTGATGTGTTGGCACATGACATGACACCGATGGAGGTTTTGGTTCGGAATAACACGAAGGAATCTATCAGTATGAATCTTAATATTACGTGTAGAGATGTTGCAGGTGAAAACTGCATTGAAGGTGCCAATTCTGCTGTTCTGTGGTCTGGTAAGACTAACTTCTAGTCCTCTAATTGGTTTTTAACCAGGGTGTTTATGGTTCGGTTTGAAATCACCGTGAAACCGCCTGAATTGGTCATTGGTTTGGTTTCCGGTCAATTTTTTTAAAATTTTTTTGGTCAGTAGGTTTGGGAGTTTTCAAACTGAACTGTACTGTTCTGCTTAGTTTATGTTTGATCCTCAAAACCGGTTGGAAAACACCAAACCTGACTGTAGGATTTGGGCGATGTAACTTATTATATCTTGTGCTTTTAGTTATTATAAAAGATGGGGATTACTCTATAGAATAGTAACCAAGTTTTGAAATTGGTTCAATTAGGTCACTCATAAAATATTTTGTTCCAATCAGGCCACTAGAGTTTCTTTTTGTGTTCAATCCTAGATATTTTACCTGGATATTAGGTTATCTAGGTTTTATTTTTATTTTTAAATAGTTTGAGATTGCATAATATTTTTTTGAAAATTGAAAAAAATAGTAAAAATTAAGAAAAATAATTTTTAAATTGCAAAAAAAAAATATATGCAAAAATGTAAAAAATTACAATATAATTAACATGCTCCTAATTTTTTTTGGTATGGAAGCAATTAATAATCCCATTATTAAATACTTTAATATCACCTAACTATCTTTTTGAAATCTTTCTAAAAAAATATGTTTCTTATAAAAGAAAACTGTAACTTAAAAAAAGGGTGATTTCTTTCTTCTTTTTTTTTAAATATTTCACAATTTAAAAGTTATTTCTCAATTTTTACCAATTTTTTCAATTAAAAAAATATATTATGCAATGTCAAACTATTAAAATATATAAAGAAACCTAAATAACCTGCTATCTAGGTAAAATATCTCGGATTAGAACACAAAGGAAACTTTAGTGACCTGATTGGAACATAATTTTTTATGAGTGACCTGATTGAACAATTTCAAATTTTGGTTACTATTTTATACACATGGAGTCGGTCTTTTAAGTTTTAACTCTTGGAACAATATCACTTCTTTATTTTAATTGTATATTATGTATTTTTTTAGGGAAAACTCTACACTAGTAATTGAGTTATCCAGGTGTTCCACTAAATCCGCTTAAGTTTTTTGGCTCCTCTAAAGTCACTCAAGTTTCGTTAAGTGTTCCAATCATGTGTAGTTTTTTCCCTTTCCTATAAATTTTCAAAAATTTTAAAATTAAGTGAGGCATATATGAATTTTGATTATTGTAAACCGAATGATTTTTCCCCAGCTATTTGAAGCATGAGGTAATAATGAAGAAAACGAATTCACTAAATAACAACCAAGTTTCATAAGTGTTCAATTTAAATCAAAATGTAAAAAAGTATTCAAGATTCATATATGTTTCATCTGCCTCGCTTAATTTTTTTTTCAAAATTAACATTTATAAAAAGTTAATGCAAGATTGGAATACCTAATGAACTTTAAGTGACTTTAGTGGGACATTTAGGAAACTTGGTTACTATTATGTAATGTTACCTTTTTTCATTTTTTATTTTATAATTATAAATGCCTGATTAGTCCAACCGGTTAAACCAAACAGTAACAGTTTGGTTTGGCCCGGTTTTAGTTTTCAATATTTCGGTTTTGGTTTACATTTGCCAAAAACTTTCACTAATGGTTTGCTTACGGTTTGACCTAAAAACTATAAAAAAGCAGACCGTGAACACCGCTGTTATTACTTTGATAACAATGACTCGCCTTTTATTTTCGTATGATATTATAAATGTGGTAGGTGCTTTAAGTGGCATGAAGGTGGATGTTCCTCCTCTGGAAGAGATCAAACATTCGTTTTGTTTGTATTTTCTCGTCCCGGGCGAGTACACGTTATTGGCTGCTGCGGTTATAGACGATCCTAATGAAATCTTGAGGGCTCGTGCACCGTCTTCTTCACCTGATGAACCAATCTTTTGTAGGGGCCCACCTTATCATGTTCGCGTAAACGGTACTATCTAAACCACCTTCGTGTTGCATACAAACAACCAGCTTCTCTGTCTCATATCTCATTTATATATATAAAACATGCATGCATACATATATACATGTATGTATGTGGTGAGTATGTGCATTTGTTTGTACCCTGTTGTAACATTTTGAACCTTTTTCGTCACTCGTGATAACTAGTTATCGGTCAAAACCCTGTGTGTATTTGAGGACTTTACTGTTACTGTTACGTTGATAGTCTGGTATGATTTTTTTAAATCATAATTGTGGCCCTAAAAATGGTGCTGATTACCGTTGGTAGGTGGTTAACGACTTAATGTAACAGTATGTTGCTCATTGCTGATAGACAAAAGTTTAGGCCTAATAATCAGGGTTTGGGTTGTCATGTCACATTTAATAAATAAATTGGGTCACTTTAATGTCCCATTTAGGCAAAGTGTTTACGGGTGTGCCTTGAAACCGATCAGAGTTGTTTATACCAAACCCGAAACCAATGAATCTAAATTTTTTTTTTGGTTGTGTTGGAAGCCGTTTGTATATCCAAGAAAGTAAAAAGTCATATTTGGTACATGAGAAACGTAAAAGTCTTTTGATGATAAGTCATCTCATCCTTTTTTATTTCTAATCGAAGAGACACTTGCTTTTCTTATGTTTTAATAACAAGCTAGAACAAATATTTTTTCAATTCCAGCCCTTTTCTAATGTTATTTATACGGATATTAAAAATAAGGAAAATTGGATTTTAATAATCCCAACTTAATGCAGTTGGCCAATAATAATCCCAACTTTGAAAATAGCTTTCATTGGTCCCAACTTTCACACTATTTGTTTTCATTGAACCTTCGTTAAAAAAAACTTAACGACGTTAAGTTTTTTTCAAATTTGAAACTGATATTTTAGGGCTTTTGATCGGAATGAGGATACGAGTCGATTGATGTAAAACTTAACTTGAAACGGCGCTTCAAACATCTTGATTTTTGTAAATTAATAATTTAAACACCCGAATTGAAGCATCCTTTAGTTGTTTGGACCACAGTTTGGAGGTAAGTTTTACATCAATCGACTCGTATTCTCATTCCGATCAAAAGCCCTAAAATATCAGTTTGAAATTTGAAAAAAACTTAACGCCGTTAAGTTTTTTTTAACGAAGGATCAATGAAAACAAATAGTGTGAAAGTTAGGACCAGTGACAACTATTTTCAAAGTTGGGATTATTATTGGCCAACTGCATTAAGTTGGGATTATTAAAATCCAATTTTCCTAAAAATAAATATGAATCTTGATTCCAATTTTTCTCACACAATATTTTGTCTAATGAAGTTACATAAAAGTTGGTTTAGATTGGTGGCTCAAACCAGAACTCGACTTAAACCTGACTCAACAACCTTCTATGATACGGACCGTGGTCTTTGTTTTTCTATAAAACATCTCTTTTTTTACATTTTGAACCGACTCACAACTCATATTGCCCCCAAATAAGAATGATAAATGATGCAATGCATATTGTCAATCTGTCATTCCCTTTTTATGGCCCCAAATGCAAGCACACATTTGTCAAATTTCACTTCAAAGGATACACACAGCTATATGTTTCTTGTATGCATATATGATTGTACATTTGTACAAGTGTGAGAAGCATGGAATCAAGAAACATATAATACCATCATGTTATAGTTGTCAATAGCTCAAATAGTGCTCGATATAGCGAGCAATGGAGCGATGCGCCAATATCCCATCATTCTCTGTTTTGTGGCCATATAGCAAGGAAATAGCGAGATTTAGGGTTTTTTTGTTTTTGCTTCTCTTTCCTATTAAATATAACGTTTTTGGCTACAATTATGAGGTTTTTTTGTTTTTATTTATCTTTCCTTATGAAAATATCATTTTTAGCGACAATTAAGGTGTTTCTTCCAAACAATTTCACCGATCATCAACAATTCCACCATAAAACTGATCTTTTGTATATGGAAACCATATTAAATATATTTTTTAATTCTACTATGTTATCGCTAAACACGAAATAGCGCCCGCTATTTCATCACTTAGCGTCTATGTAGCATATTGGTAGCTTGTCGCCATTGACCGCTATTCGCTATCGACAATTATGATCATCTTTGTCTTAAATGATTTCACATCAAAGTCATTCAAGTAACCAAGCAATGACATGATCTTTCATTAAAGGAAGACAACTCATCAAATACCATGGTTCAAACCTCTACCACACTCCACCCTTACCCCCACATCAAATACCATGGTTCAAACCTCTACCCCACCTCACCCTTACCCCCAGTCCCCACTCCTTGTGGGGTCTTTTGTACCATGATTCACTCCCTAATTGGGATCATTAGTTTAGCCATGAGCCTTGTTCACTCTTTGTTTGGTGGACCCCAATAATTTGTTTTCTTATGGTGGAAAACGTAGAAAGTTACAAGTGGTATTGTGGTCCAAGGATGTGAGCTATCATAAGTGCTAATGTGGTCCTAGGAACAAAAGCCTATTTTTGTGGGCAAAGAACAAAGATGAAAGAAAATACTAGGATTAATGGCATAACTATATGTCACTTATAATTTTCACAAGCTATCATAAATAAATATCTAATGGGTTTTTGTCAAGAAAACTCGTATTTTTTTATGCTAACTTGATGATTTGATCCTTGTTTAATTAATAGATTGTTATTCAATTAATTAAGAGACTATTAATATCAATCAACAATAATAATTATATGAGGAATCAACTACTTCTAACACGTGTCGAAGAATACATTTTGAAAATACTAGATGATAAAGCATGCTAAACGTATCTTACAAGATTTAAAAAATACAGTTAAGGACCGGCCTTTTATTCCACGTTTGATCGAGATTCGCTAGTCTCATCATGTCTTGGACTCATCAGGTGAGTGCTCTAAAACCTTGTTAGCGTGGTGTCAAGAAGAGTACACTTCGTGCTATGTACTCATACTCACCTTAAGCTTTAACACACTTCAAACGAATCACACAAGTTAAACATCTTTCTGAATGGACCCGAACCTTGAATATTGTGGTTTGTAAGCTTAATTATATCCATCAATCATCAACTTAACCTAACATCCTTGATGCCTTGAATGACGGCTAAGTGGTCATCTAGGTTATGTTACATCAAAACCATAAATCAAGCTTTAATAAGTGTAAGATGTTGATTCTTTTGTAAGATATCATGAATCTTTTTCTAAAGAAGATGCACGAATATTAAAAAGTATATAGTATGTGTACTTGCCACAATTTTGGAACATGTTCATGGAATTACCTCATTTAGTTGAAAACGAGGACAAGTTTCACTTTAATTAGTACCATATGTTCGACTCATGAATGGTAAGAAGCATCTTAAAGGCAATTATTGACGATGAACAAAGCGTACCTAAAATTAACAACAAATAAAGAAATAATAAAATATAAGGAAATTGTGTTTGATAAAAAAGACAATATCAGAGACAAAAATATAATTATTCTAAATAAAGAGTAGGTTGTGAGTCGTTAGGCCTAGACCTCAAAGGTCCCTCTAATATGAGATGAGATGTTAGTCTTTCATATAAATTTTGAAGCTTTAAGTCTAACTCATCTAGGATGTCAAGTAAATTATTAAATATGGTTTAAATGTAAAGAACCCGATCAACAATATATGTACTTATAGGAAAAAATATCATGCACTAAAAAGGTAAATAAGTTGTTTTTGTGTTCTATTAAAATTAATCGGGGTAATACGTGAATCTGTTTACATTTATGGTTAAAACGTTAAAAGTGCATACAATTTTTAAGCTCAATCGTCAACATGATTATACCATTTTCTACTTCATTACAACTCATTTATAACTCGTCAATTTGCTTACGTTTACACGCATTAATAAATTTATTACAATCCATTGTTAGAATCTTTGTTTTCACACACACACACATACACGCAAAATAACTAGAAAAAGTATAAAACAAATACATAATGATTTATGTGGTTCAATTATGGTGAGTGATTTACGTCCGAAGGTTGCAACCATGATTTATTATTGCTTTGCCTCTCACTCTCGTGAGGAACTAAATAACTTAATAGTACAAGAACGACAATATATAGAGATAGATCTAGGGTTTATAATTTAGTGAACAACAAACTATTCAACTAGCTCAAATAAAAGAGAACATGAGCCGCCCCACAAGCCTCCGTTGTCTTTGATCTCCATCAAGTCAATAATCTTCTTGTCTTCATTAAACCGAACCCAAACCCAAGATGAGCCTCCACATACCTAACATCCATTTACAATCCGTGAACTTGTGCTAACTGACCAAAACGTTTGCTCTCTTTATATAAGGCATATGTTATTCCTACACCACATAGGTTATTTGGACACCAGGTGCTCCTATATGACTCGTATAAGAGCTATACGACCTGCATAGGTGCATAATTTTCTCATTTTGTGTTGGATTGTGTCAGGTGATGTTTCCTCGCATCGTATAGCCCCTATACAAGCCATATAGGGCTATATGACTCGCATAACACCTATTTGACTCATATATGTGATTTTTCTTTTCTGAATTACTTTAAATATACAAACTATTGTAAATAACAACCGAGTTGGTTATAAAATAAAAACACGTAATTTAAAAGTACATATTTTGCTCCATACTAATTAAACAACCTAGGAACAACATGAGTTTCAAGGTACCGACTTTATTCTGATACATGTCTGTTGAAACATCGGTACCCCCGAAACACTCATGTTGCTTGTGAGTAGTTTAATTAGTATAAAGCAAAATGAACTTTTAAATTAAATGTTTATATTTTATAACCAAGTCGGTTGTTATTTTTGAAATTTTGTTACTTTAAATAAGTAAAAAAAACTAACTTCCGATACGAGTCAGGAAGCCTATACGACTCGTATACGGGCTATACAACCCATCTATACTGCATCGTCATGTTCCCTTCATACATTTACGACTCGTATAGCCCCTATACAAGCCATATAAGACTATAAAGACACCATAAGAATGGTGTTTGAGTATACATCCCTATAAGGCAGTATTGATAAGTCATGCTATGTTACATAATATTCATGTTCCTAGTAAATCAGAGAACATCAAATATCGTATCGATCACCGCTAATGAGTTGAGAGAAGATTGACTTTATGTATGTATACATATATATATATATATATATATTATAGTTTGTGCACATTAATACTTTATCCTCATACTCTAGCTAATGGCATATCATCCTAACCAACCACATTTCTCCGACAACACCGATAACACTTCACTCTTCCAACCAGAACATCAGCACGGCGTATCACCCACAGGAAAAGACCACTGGCTCAATAGCGCAATTCTCCGGCAACAAGGAGGCTTTATTGCCTCCATCGAGAATTCAGATTCCCTCCGGCGGAACACAAACGTCGCCGGCGGTCAGGTTTGTTCATATTTTCATTTTCTAAAAGTATTCGTGAATTATACTTTTTATTTGTGATCTATAAATTGTGTATATAAGAGTGTCGGTGTTATTGCAAAGACTATTATGTTCATGCTAGTTGAAATACCAACTTTGCCCATGCTATGCTTAGAGGGGCTGCTCTATTTTAATTTGAGATTTACAATTTATTATTACCAAAGAAATGCACAAGCATGGGCTACTAGTTTTGGTCGTAATAATTTTTTAATGATTAAGATGGGGTGATGTAGATAGTAAACAGTTAAAAGGTTAAAGGTGGGTTGAAATTGAAAAATAAAATATCTAACTTTTTTATTATTATAAAATGTTGTATATTGAGTATGAACCAAACATTTTATTTTATATTAAGTTTGGCCGTGCGTAGTGGATGAGATTTGAGGCGATAAGTGGGCGAAATCAGAGGGGGAACACCGCCCCAGTTGATAAAGGGGCGAAATGTGTGTGTTTGTGTGGGGTAGGGGGGAGGGCGAGAGGGTTTTGTCGCCGTGGAGAAGAGGAGAGGATTAATATATATATATATATATATATATATATATATATATATATATATATATATATATATTTGTAGCCCCTACACCATTACATCTCAAAAACAAATTCTCACCCTTTGCTGATTGGGCGTCACGTGTCGTAATTTGCTCCAATTTATAGCCCCTCCACTATGCATAGCCTTAGAGTGTTTTCATCATATATTAAAATATGACATGTTTTTTTAAAAAGGTATGCCCTACAATTACAACTAGGGATGAGATCGGGACCGTACCCGTACCTTTACCCGCACCTGTACCCAAAAGTACTCGTACCTTACATTAGTAAATCTTGGTACCCATACCCGTACCCAAATTATATGGTACGGGTACGGGTATAGGTACAGGTACAGGTACGGGTACAGGCACTTTGGGTACGGTACTCGCTTTGGTACCCCTTTGTTCTTTTTTTTAAATCTCCACTAAACTAGGTAACGGTACGATACCGACAATCAATTATCTATGATACAAAAACCGTAATACCATAACGAGAACCATAATGCCGCAACCAAAACATAATACCAAAACTAAAAATGAAACAAATCAACCACAATATAAAATCCATTCTCTTTTCCTTTTCCTTGTTATTGTTTTCCTAATTCTATAGAAAAACAAGAGAGAAAATTAATACATGTTATATATGATATACACAATTACACATACATGAAATAAAAATATACGAATACACAATATATGAATACACACATATAGATTGAGAATGAAGTTATTCAACTAATATATATATATATATATATTATGTTTTGTAAATCCCGCTTGAAAGTTAAGTTATGAATGCTGGAAACCTAATAAAAGCCCCTACATATTCTAAACGAGTACCAGTACCCGTAATACCCGTACTTGTACCCGTCCCTATACCTGAAAGTACCCGTACCTATAATCAGTAAATCTAGGTACTCATACCCGTACCCAATAGACATGTATGGGTACATGTACAAGTACAAGTACGAGTACTGAATAATTACAGGTATTCGGGAGAAAATGCTCATCCCTAACAACAACACGCATAAAGTAGCTACAACTGCACATCTAAACCTTATTAAAATGGTTTGTGCAGGTCTAAAACATGAAAGAAATAGAGTGATTATAATGGTAACTACACCTTTGTGTAAAACTACTTGCAATTAAATAGACTAATATACTCTCATATTAAAATAAACTTATTGCGTCTTGATACTTCCTATGCCTTAACACCAGTGGTGGACCTACAATTTTTTTTGACCTATAGGGTCCCATTTTTTCAGTCTACAAAATTTATTTTCGGGTCGAGGAGCATAATAAAACATAGAAATATGATGTCATTTGAAAAGATAAAGTAAAATAAATCCATATTAGAAATTAGATAGAACGTAGGCTTTCTAAATCATTTTTATACATACCTGGTAAACATAAATGTAAGCTATATATATATTATCTTGCATACAGGACCGAAACATGAAAAACTAACTCTAACACAGAAAAACGATGAATTATAATATGGATAAACAAAATAAATAATAAAAGAATTTGCAAAACTCATGTTGCCATCATATCTATTGCATAGTGATAATGACTACATGAAAGAAACTAGGGGTGACAAAACAAACCCGAATGAGTTGTTTGGGTTAATATGGATAACTTTTAAAAGTGAAATGAGCTAAGATCAAAAGAATTTTGCAAGAAGGTCAAGATGAGTTGGGAAATACCAGTGACTTTTGTTTATAGGTTTGAATAGGTTTGTTTATGGGTTAGAATGGACTAAAACAAGCTCCATCCAATTTATTTCAAACCAAACCCACAAAACCAAATAGAAACCGAGAAATCGAAACATAATTAATTGAAACCGAACAGATGCCGAAACTAGAGGTGGCAATGGGAGTAGGTTGGGTTGGATTTGGGTGATAGGTCAGGATGGGTATGGGTCAGGATGGATAATTAACATAGAGGGTTATGATGGATATGGGTCAAGATGGGTAAAGCTAACCCATCTTTACCCAAGTGAAGGTTGACATACAAAGGGTTTTAAAAACCCCTTAAAAACATATTCAAAAAAACTATTAAAAAAATAATAACTCAAAATATAAATAAAAAACGCAAAATGTAAAATAACTAAAATGTTTCCCACTTCATCCGCGTTCATTAAAAAAATGTTTTGTACCGGTTCAGTTCGAGTTTTTCGGGGTTTTTTTCGGTTTGGTTTTGTTTTTTTTTTCATTTCTATCGGTTTTGGTATCCGCTCGGTTTCAATGATTTCGGTTTCGATTTCTCGGTTTTTTCGGTTTTAGTGTTTTGTTTTAGTCAGTTTTTTCGGTTTCATTTCGTTTTTTTTTGTTTCGTTTCAATTCATTTTGTTTTATTTTGGTCGGCTACGTTTCAGTTTTTTTGTTTCGTTTTGGTAAGTTTTTTGATTGCATTTTGCTTTTTTTTTTTGTTTCGTTTTGTTCAGTTTTTGGGTTTCATATCAGTTTTTTTTGTATCGTTTTGGTCGTTTTTCTATTTCGGTTCAGTTTCGTTTCAGTTTTTTTGTTTCGTTTGGTCGGTTCGGTGTTTTTGATTTGTTTTGGTCCGGTTTTTAAATTGCATTTCGTTTTTTTATGTTTCCTTTTGGTTAGTTTTTTAGTTTCAGTTCAAATTTTTTGTTTCGTTTCGTTCATTTTTCTATTTCGGTTCAGTTTCGTTTCTGTTTTTTTGTTATCGTTTTAGTCGGTTCAGTGTTTTTGTTTTGTTTGGTCAGATTTTCAGTTGCATTTCGCTTTTTTATTGTTTCATTTTGGTTGTTTTTCTATTTCGGTTCAGTTTCGTTTTGTTTTTTTTGTTTCGTTTCAGTCGATTCAGTGTTTTTGTTTTGTGTTGATAAGCTTTTCAGTCGCATTTCGCTTTTTTTTTTTGCTTCGTTTTGGTTAGCTTTTCGGTTTCATATTGTTTTTTTTTGTTTCGTTTTGGTCGTTTTTCTATTTCAATTCAGTTTCGTTTCGTTTTGGTCGGTTCGTGTTTTTGTTTAGTTTTTGTAAGCTTTTCGGTTGTATTTCGGTTTTTTTGTTTCGTTTTTGTCAGTTTTTCGGTTTCATCTCGTTTTATTGTTTCGTTTTAGTCATGCCTATTTCGGTTCAGTATGGTTTTTGGTTTTGTTTTAGTCGGTTCGGGGTTTTTGTTTCGTTTTGATTGTTTTAGATAGTTTGGGTATTTTGAATTAGATAAATTTTGGATAACTTGGATATTTTGTTTTGACCCATTTTAACCTATAAATGAAACTCACTTTATATTTCCAACCCATCCTAACTCATTTTATTTTTAAAGTTTATCCATCTTGACTCAAAACAATCCATTTGGGTTGGGTTTGCCACCCTTAGCCGAAACCGATCGAAATGAAATAAAGAAGATGCAAAATTGAACCGAAAAAAATCACGGAAAAATCGAACCTAAGCCGAGACAAACCCGGGTTATTCTTTATTATTTTTACTTTTATTGTTATGGATGAGGACGACGGGGAAAACATTTTAGTTATTTTACATTTTGAGTTATTATTTTTTAATAATTTTTTGATTTTTAGGGGTTTTTGAAACATTGTGTATTTAGCCTTCACTTGGGTCAAAATAGATTAACTTTACCCATCTTGACTCATAGTAACCCTTTATTTGAAAAATCCATCCTGACCCAAACTCATTCTAACCCATCACCCAAATCCTACCCCAACCCATTCATATTGCCACCTTTAGGAGAAACTAACGAAAGAAACATATACCCTAACTAAATAACTAATATTGACTAGTATAAAAAAAATCTAAAAAACAAAGAACAAAGAGCATGGTAATGCTTAAACCTACAATCTCTTAAAGGTAAAACAATGGACTTTCTACTAGGCCAATTCAATTTCAATATTACGGGTTCCAAATATTAATTTTTATAAGGTCCTTACAAACTTACAAAATTTAATATACCGACTCTAAGGATTTTTTAAAAGATATTGGGGTCTCGGGACCCGATCAAACCTATTTGTGTCCGCCTTTGCTTCCACGTTAAAATAGAAATTATAAATAAAAAATATAGTAGCTTAGGCAGGTACACATTTGACCTAAATAAATTAAAATAATATTAATATCCGATGAAAGGACAGAAAATAAAAAGGTATTTTTAACGCCTTTATCCTTTTGTCAAGAAGAATAATAATAATTTCCGTAGCAGCAGCGAGAGAAAGGTTTTGATAGTAATGATACCAATAGCATCATCACATTCACAGGTTGTGGAGAATAATAATAATAATAATAATGTGAGCGGAGACGGGATGAATTGGAGTGAAATAAAGGCGTGGGTAGTGTCGCATCCGTTGTACGAGCAGCTGCTTGCGGCCCATGTGGGTTGCCTTCGCATCGCCACGCCCGTGGATCAGCTCCCAAGAATTGATGCACAGCTAGCACAGTCGCACCAGCTGCTTTCCAAGTATTCGCCTCTCCTCGCTATTGATCATGTTGATAAGGAGGAGCTTGATCACTTCATGGTACCTTTCTAATTTATATATTTTATAATATTAACAAGATAGCCCTAAATTAGCAGATTTTTTACCTATAACTTTTTAGATACCTTATTCATGTCTTCTGCTATTTTATTTCTTACTATAGTCTTCTCACCGGCCATTTTGAAGTAGTTTGTTTTGGTTCATTGATAAAATAATAACAAGAAATGTTCAATAATGCAGACACATTATGTTCTGTTGCTTTCTTCTTTTAAAGAACAACTACAACAGCATGTCCGAGTTCATGCCATGGAAGCCGTCATGGCCTGCTGGGAGATTGAGCAGTCTTTACAAAGCTTAACGGGAGTATCGCCTGGAGAAGGCACTGGCGCAACCATGTCTGATGATGACGAGGATCAAGTAGACAGCGATGCCAATCTGTTTGATGCCAGTTTGGATGGACAGGACAGCATGGGATTTGGCCCTCTTGTCCCAACCGAGAGCGAGCGGTCATTGATGGAGCGTGTGAGGCAAGAACTAAAGCATGATCTCAAACAGGTGCTTTCCAAATCCACTTATTATAAATGTTTCTTGTATTTGTATGTATCAAAAATTTTACTGTGATTTGGCTGGATCAGGGTTACAAAGAAAAGATTGTGGACATACGTGAGGAGATCTTGCGCAAGAGGCGGGCGGGGAAACTGCCTGGTGATACCACCTCTGTTCTAAAAGCTTGGTGGCAATCACATGCCAAATGGCCATACCCTACTGTAACTTTGCTTCCTACAACTCCTCTAATTTTCATTATGAGTTCTATATAAAAAATGTCATTAAGGAAGCGTTCGCGGGCCAAGTCGTTTTGACCCTAAGTATTCAACCCTAATCCGGATATATATATATAAATTTGGGTCAACCGAACACGACACGTTTAACCCGAGTCTAAACTTTTCATCCAAACCCAAGATATATTACTCGACATATTTTTTTTTCGTATTATCAGATGATAGTTTATTTTTACCAAAGAATACAAATTAATACAAGGATATGATTTTTTAAAATAGAGTTTCTCCACTTAAATAAATTGATTTATCACCCGCAAAACCTAGTAAAAACGAGCAGCCCACTCATGTTGGCACTTGCAGCCTCTAAGTTGTCATGATTTGCAGGAAGAAGACAAAGCGCGGTTGGTTGAGGAAACAGGGCTACAGTTGAAGCAGATAAACAATTGGTTTATCAATCAAAGGAAGCGCAACTGGCACACCAATCCTTCCTCTTCTACTGTCTTGAAGACCAAACGCAAAAGGTAATTTATTTCTCATTCAAATAAACTAGTTGTTTGCAGTGACTAATATGTAGAGGCAGTGGCGGACCCAGGATTTTTTGCCAATGGGGTCCCATATTTTCGGTGTTCAAATTTTTCGGGTCGGTCGTTGTTCAGGTCGGGTCGAGGCGAAGAACATAATAAAAAACAATATCATAATAAAACTTTCTTTTCAATCATCACTACCTGAACGGGTCAAAATGGGTCGGGTTGACACATAAACACTTTGTTTTCCCTTTCTTAAACATTTTTGAGATAGAACCTAGATCCACCCTTTCATAAGCATGTGTTGAAAACCATTAACTTAAACTAGTGAAAAATAAAACTGATATTTTTAAGTGTTTGAATGTTTCTAAAGAAAACCATGCATAAAGTTGAAAACAATGATATGTATTTTAGAGGTGTTTGAATGTTTCCAAAGTTATCATTGCAACATTAGCAATCAAATGATTGATTAACACTAAAAATTAACACAAAAAACCAAAAACTGAGCCTTGTAAGACTTGAACCCATGACCTTTCAAAGATAAAACAAGGGACTTTCCACCAGACCACATCAACATTAATAGTATGGGTTCCAAGTATTAAATCTTATGGGGTCCTCAAAAAATTTAATATACCGCTTCTAATAAATTTTTAAAAAACATTGGTGTCCCGGGACCCCGATCCACACTATGTGGGTCCGCCCCTGTATAGAGGTGGCGGTGTCATTATAATTAACTCACTAATTACGTCTGTTGGTCAACAAGTGTTTTGGGTCATCCCAACCCTAACTGTACCAAACACTACCGACTTTGTTCTTAATCCATTTTGACACGTCCATTTGACCATCTATATGAATTTGTATTTGGTCAATATTCTTTTAAAGTTGTTTTTTTCAAGGGATACCAGCCAACCTTAAGTTACAAAAGAAGCAATGCAGGTGACCGAGTGATGTAAAGTTCCCTAGTGTATGTTTCTATCACACAAGGATAGATCCAACATCTGTACATGTAATCTAGGAGCATGCATGCCACACACAAGTCATCTGGTCCTATATATGTTTATACCAAAGTGGACAAAACATTCAAGAACAAGATGAAAATGGAATTATTATGTTTATGTATGTATGTATTATGACTTATGGACACAATATGTTGATTAGCGGTTAAGGGGGTGTATATCTACATAAGTATATTGTAGCTTCATTTTAGTGATTGATACCGTATGTTGATATGGATACACATGCATTGCTTGTATCGTATACAATGTCTCGATGGCTACAACTATATGGATACACTAGTTATTTTCTTACATGTCAAGGTGGCTCCTAGATTTATTTCTAAGGGTGTGACTAATATTGGCGTTAGAATATCTATCAACTTGATTACATATTTTTTGGTTCGGGTCAATTGGACTATTTTCTTCTTTTTTTTCCCCTTTATTTTAGATCGGGCTGAGTCGTAGTGTAACAAACATACATAAAAAAATATAACAAACATCAAGGTAAATAGAAGAAAGTATCTTCACATTAAATAATCGGTTTCCACTTGAGATTAGATTTCTAAAAGAAAAACATAATGATAAAAGAGTTTTGATTAATTTAAACTAGATATTAGACTATTAGTTTTGGTCGTCGAACTTCAAAGCGGAGAGATCAGACTTCAAAGTGGGCTGGTGTCAAGATTTAAAGTGGGCTGAGTAGTGGGCTCATATATATATATAAAGTTGGGCTTGGATCTTTTAATAGGTTTAAACAGTTGAAAATTGAAATTAACATTTCATAAAATCGGTAATCGTTAACTTAATCAAAAACTGACTTGATAATTCGGACAGGTGTTTTTCTTTTTATGTTTCCCTTTGGTTTTTGGTTTAATCGACTCTAAACCGAAGTGTGTAGGATTAATCGGTTCTAAACCGAATAATAAACACCCCTAGTAAACATGGCCGCTAACTAGATATGTTGATTAAATAATTTTGTATTATAACCTACATACTTTATAAGCATAACAAATGTTAAAATAAAAGAAACAAAAATCAGCAAGAGGCAACGCACGAGTCCACAATCTTAGATCAATTTTGGTTTTCTTATTCTCTCTTAGTTCTTTTACGGGAGTTCAATTCATACATATGATATATAAAATAATTATTGAGTGTTAAGTGACATCGTAGCCCGAAGGCTAGATGTGCCCTTGTACGACGTGAGACGAGTGTGTGAGAGCATGCAACGTGGTTCAAGCTCGAGCCTCGTGTCCCATCATCCCTTATCAACGTTCAAGTTCAACCTCATGTCCTTATCTATGTATATGTTCATCAATTCATCAACATAAAACTATTAGGTATGGATGCCTTTTTGTTTCTGATTTTACACTACCACATCAGCGCCATATCATACCCCTCTCAACCCCACTCTTTTCCACAATATCAAGGAAATGGTTACCAATTTGCTTTTTGCTTTTTTCAATAAAAATAATTATTATAAATAAGTTATATCAATAATTATAATCCAATTAAAACCTAAGTCAATCAAATTACACATTTCCAATCAAAGCTGCATAAATTACATATCATCGTTTCTAATCCAAGCTGCATACTATCATATCCAATCTAAATTTGAAATTGTACTCATGATCCAAGTTACAAAATATCCCCAAATCAAGAAACCGCAACCCCAAAATCAACGAAAAATTGTATATAGTCTTCCTTTTGAGTAATTGAAGGAGGTTTTTTAATTGAAAAAGGGTTCTTATTTATTGAAATATATCAAGTTTCATCGGCATGTTTAGCGGCAGTTTCTCCAACAGAAGTTCACCGCTGGCGGCACCGACGTGATTGGGGCGGTGAACCGCGATCCACATCAGCTCCTTCATCGGCAAATTGTGTTCCACATCTAACAGTCTAACCGTGGGACTAGTATGTGAATACGAAAGTGTGTGATAGGACTCTCATGTAGAGCGAAAGCAAATAAAATGAGAAAATGGTGTCAAAGCAATTTGATATATTATTAAACTAGCTTTAGAGCATGTGTGATGCACGAGATGATTAAAAGAGATACAATTAAACTACAAAAATTGAATGATTAAGTTTTAAAACAAATCTATATCTTATCAACTTAAATGGTTTTGTAAGTTCAAATTTAATTTTTTTAATGAAATATTCATACGAATACATGATGTTCTCATGTAATTTCTTTATAATCATGAAAAAGATCCATTAAGAACTATAAAATATTATATATAGACAAGGTCTAGGAGAAAACAAGTGGCTTCACTAAAAATAAACAGATTTTTGGTATGGTTGGAGAGAAAATGTGTCTTTTTTTATTTTATTTCTTGAACCATTTTTTGCAAATTTTCTTTCTAATAGATTTATTAATTTAACGAGTTAACCATCAAAAATGAAAAGTGAAACCAAAATAAAATGTAAAGGACGACCAGTTTTATATTAAAACATGAAGAATAAACATGCAATATGATACAAATGTAAATAGTAGCATTATGTATTTTCGTTTGTTATTAAAATTGTGTTAACTAAAGATACATATAACATAAATATGCAAATAATTTATTTATAAACATAGATACAGTGGAAAATTTTATATTTGGTTATTATATAATCCATAAGTTAAATATTTAAAATGCTATATGGGTTTTATCAAATTGTTTTAAGAAAAAGAAAAATAAATAAGAAGAAATAAAAAATGATACATGTGGCGGGAAGCGTGAAGCCGACATAAAGTTTGCGTTCGGTAAGATTTTGAGAGATGTCTGTAGGACCCCTTTTGCACTCAGGGTTTCTGTCGCAACATAGATACGAACCACATAAGCTATGAAGAAGCAATAATACTATTTAATAATTTGTAACTTTATAATATCGAATTTTAAATGTAATAACATATACTTTCTGTATTTCTTTTCATAGATGCTCTTTGATAAACTTTTGTAAATATGTTGGTGATCAACTGATGGTGATTGTAGTGGTGGTAGTTGTCACATGGTATTGGGTCAAACTTTTGTTTATGACCTATACTTATGACTAATATTTAAAACATGTTTTGTAAATGTATTAGAGTTGCATTCTTTCAGCGGAAGTCTTTAAGAATAAAATATTCGTTTATAAACTTTCGGGTTTAAAATACTCGTTTAATATTACAAAGCATGTTTGAAATATAGTTTACATTATTTATGATTTTAAATATCTGAGTTATATGATAACATCTAATGATTATATATCCAATCATTCATCTTGGCTTGCTTGTTTGGTCTAACATCACTGATATCCTGTTAAATGGGTTGGAAAATACGTCAGCACACAGCTGGTGAATGACACTGACTCTGTTGTAAAATCTTTTTAATACCATTGTGAAATCAACAATAATACCTTTGTGAATACTCATTAAGCACCCGACTCAATTGAGATAAAATTACCCTAAGTATATGTATAATTAAACATATACACAAAAAACATTTATCTGAACTACCCAGTAAGCTTCCAAAGGCATGTTGATGATTTGTGTGGCCTTAGTGAATGCTAAGTCACCATGTATGAGTGGATCCAGAACATGTATACTTTAATCAGAGTGCTTGTTTCTTATTATTGTAACACAAGGTTTTAGGAATTCATAGATCCTATGCAAACATTCTGACTCTTAAAGAGTTTGTAAAAGTTTAGGACGTATTTACCTTTCTGCTTGGTATGTGAATATGTTCTGATAACTTTTCCTATTTTTTGATGCTTAACCTATCATAAATAGGTTTAACATAAATACCTGGATCATCTGCTTTAATCCAGCCGCAGACCATACTGGCCTGATCCTATCGTTTCAAACCTCGTTTATAAATATTGGTTTGGTTTATAAGTTTAAACTTAATTCTATTGAAAACAATAAAAAAAGAGAGATAGACCGTATCAAGATGAGACAGCCCGTATCATCTTAGTTTGACTCGATGATTAAATCTGTATTGTTACGGCTGACAAGCAGTGTTAGACGGTCCTTTTAATTGAGACAGACCGTATCATATTAAGATGGTTCGTGTATAATTTTAGAACTTGATTTATCACCCCCTCTGCCTTTAATGTTTTTTAACTCTTTTATTACTTTTGAATGTTCCTTAGATAGTGAAATTTTGTTTTTAAAGGGGACTACTTCCTACTCCTTAAGTATAGTGATTCTACTCTCGAAAGAAAGTACATTCACATTAGGGTGTTCAGTATTCGAATCCGACTCGAAGAACTCGAAATTCGATTAGACTCGTATTCGAATTTAAAGGTTCGAATTCGATTTTCAATCATTCGAGTTCAATTCAGTTCGAATTCGTTTTGAGTAGTTGAATTTCGAATCGAATACGAATTTATGATTTCAAATTCGATTCGAAATTCGAATTCAAAGTATACATTACACACACACACACACACACTTATTTATTAAAAGATAAACTACATAAATCTTTTGATTTATAGAGATTAAAAATTAAAAGTTTATCACTTTGTCTAATAATAAATGTAATTGGACATTACTATTTTGAATATCAGGATGTGAAAACATCAAAGTTCAAATGATTTATTTATTTACTAGGTTATTAACCCGTGTACGACACGGGTGAAAATATTGAAATTTTCGAACAAACACATGTCATTTGAAAGGACAACATAAGTTGTTATATGTTTTCGGGACGACAACATACTTTAAGTTGTAAATAATATTGGTACGAAAACAGAGGATTGTGAAATACAAAGATAAACCCAAATAACAGTTAAATTACAATATTTGAAAATATAATCAAAAGTTAAAAATGTAAAATTCATAAGCTACTAAAAAGACTTCCTTATAAACCATATTTATTCTTAATTTGTAACTTTGTCTTCCTTATTTAATATAAGAATTTTAAAACCACTCTTCGCCTTTGATAAAGCTACATAGAGTTTTCTATGTAAACACCGAGTCTCTGAGATATATGTCAACTCTTGCTAGAGATTGACCTTGACTTTTGTTAATAGTCATTGCAAAACAGACTACAACTGGAAAAAAACTACATTCTCTTCAATTTAAACGAAAGTTTCTTATCCGAAGGTGTTAGACCACAACGAATTATATAAGTGCGATAACTAGTATTAGTACATGAGTAACATTATAGGCACACCGACTTTTAGAACCAATCTATGAGTTAAAATAATTTTTGTATTTTTGATTTTATTTAGTATATTGTGTTTATGAAAATTTTAGTTCAAATTAAAATAAAAAAAACAATTGGTATGATCTTACTTAAAAACCAAAAAGCTGATTTCTTATATGTACCACAACTAAATTTGTGAAATTTGTTGCTAAGTATGGAAACAATATAAATTGAGTAAACCAAATGTAAGTAAAAAGATAATGGAGAAATATATGTGCGTCTCTAATTAACAAAAATTGATTCGTATACGCATCTTAATTAAAACATATATTTTAATTGGTTTTAAGAAAATAAAATAGTATTGGATAACTAAAAATTATGTTTCGTATCATTTCTAAAAAAGACTATAGAAAAAAGAAATGTGTAAACATACATTCAATGTTCTTAAAAATTTGTTTATCAAAAAGGTATAATGTAGTTCATAATAAATATACTAAAATCGTTTATGATTTTCCGTTACAAGTGCCTAGTTTTTAGTTAATAACATATTATTTTTTATTTACTATAAAAGATGTAAAGTTTATTGAGAATGGAGAATATTAAAAGTAAAAAAGAGTGGTCAAATTTGGTTCTTAAAAACATAAATAAATTAATGTATAAATGATTGAAATGTATCATTAAAATTAAATATGATGACTATTTTAAAATAAATAAGCAATTATAGTAAATATCTAAGATTTTTTAATTATAAATTTGAAATAAGTAATACGCCACATATTAATTTGGTCAAATAAATTAATGCGTTTTTTAATACAAAACTTATTAACTTTCGAGTATAATCAAAAGTAAGTTATTTAAAATTTCCAGTATAGATTAATTTGGCATTTATGCTAATTAAAATTTGGTCAGATACAAAAGATGGAAAGTTTGTTGAGATTGAATGATAGTAAAAACTACAAAATATTGTTGCAATAGTGGTCAATTTTGAATTTTAAAAACAGAAATAAATAATTAATTGTAAATATTATTATAAAAAAAACGTTCCATTTTTTGGAAGTTCAATAACTAATTACTAAAACTTTCAAGATAAGTTCAAAAATTTTAACACATAAAAAATAAAGATTGTTATTCATATAAAAATGAATTAATTTACATGAATTGTCTAAGCTACATTATATAAAAAACGATAGAAACAATAATAACTAAAATACATTCGTAATGACCAAAACAAACACAATCAACCTACTCTTCATCTAATACTTTTTCCATGCAATTAGCCAATCAACTAAGTTGGGCTGCCATAAATTGAAACTATTAAAAATAAATTAAAGTTAGATATACTGAACTATTAAAAAAAAATTAGTAAGAATTATCAATGGATGTAATCTAAATAGTTATCATAACAATTTCGATAAGGAAGTAAATCAACAATATTTTTATATCTTAAAACCTTCAACATGTCTATTGAATCTTGGAAGGAGCAAGTGGAACTTTGATGACCCAGTTCTACCATGGCTAGAGCTAGTCTCCGGTCAAATGGTCCTTAAACTGTAAATATGAATAGAGGGAGCTCTTAACATATAAAAGTAAAACTGTAAATATGAATTTCAGGAAATCATACATCAGTCAGAACACACATTTGGTGAGCAGGTCCTACCATGCCTCGAGCTAGTCTCTGAATGGTCCTCAAACTTCATGATCTGACCTACCTAAGTAGCAGCAAGACGTGTGCAACATATAAGAGTAACTGCAAATAATACCAACAATTCAAATAAGTAAGTTTCATTCAAGGTACACAAACAATAAGAACAAAAGAAATATATTTAAGTAGAACCGATAATACGAAAACTTTAACATGAATTATTCACTTAACCAGTTTGCATACCTCCAATTCCCAAGCTAACTTGTCTGCATAACAACCAAAAGATCAAATAAGGATAACATAATTAAATTAAAATGTGAATTGCACTTACAAACAATAACAAACGATAGAAATTTGAATACAAAGTCGTAATTATAAGTTATATTTCAGAAGAGTGAAAAGGATGATATAAACAAATAAATATGGAATACCAAACTTATAGAAATGATTCTTGAAATGGTTTTCAAAGTATAAGATGAGGTCAAATAAGTAGTGGAAATTTGAAATTTTAAAAATTGGACGTCTAATACGTGAGGGTTTGACAATAGTTATTACACAGTTTTTATTGATAGATGATTTAGATTTAGAGTAAATACATTTAGTAAGGTGTAACATCCTAAATATTATATTAATAAATAAAGGAAATTATGTATATCTGGGTGTATGTTAATATTTAATTAAGATTAAATATAATAAACTAGTTGGACTTGGGTAATAAAAGATGGATTAAAGGGTGGAAATGGGCCTTAGGTTCATGGGCTTAAGGGAGTATAAATACTCCTTAAACCTTCCTAAAACTCTCATTTCTTACATTCCAAGTTCCCTGCACACTCAAAACACACACACACAAACACCCTTGATAGCCGGCCGCGACCAAGGGGAGGATCCAAGACCTAAACCAAGCCTAAATCTTGACAAATCTTAACTATACAAGCAAGATACGAGCCTATCATCTCATACTGAAGCTAACCGTAGCCTAGAAACGTCAAAAGGTATGTTCTTTACGTATAAAGGTTATATTTTTATGAACGGTTTGCCCTAAAACTTAGCCCTAGAGTAGATCGGGTATAAAGGAACCATAAAAATGCAAACTTTATGTTTAAAATGGACTTAATGAACTCGTTGATATACATGGTTCACTTAGAAACCATAGATCTAGCCAAAACGGGGTTTAGACCCATAAAGGTTCAAGCTTTATAGATAAATGGGTTAGGTCTTAGCCGAGAATGGATATGGTGACAGGTTAAGGATGATATGGAACCATAATAGGAACGTAGATGTTAATATATATAAACAATAGAGACGATAAAGGTTGGTACAGGGGTTCGATGAAAGTATTCAAATATGGTTACTATTCGAATACCTAACAGTGGACTCGAATACAATCTGGTCATTCGCATACACTGGTGGGAACGAACCCAACTCGAATACATTGAAGTATTCGAATACAAGAAGGGGATATGTGTATTCGAATACATAGAGAAAGGAATTAAGTTCACATACAAGTAATTGTATGCTAACTCATGGTCATCTCGAATACATGAATGATTCGCATACAACACATGCTCGAATACATTGAATGAATTCGCATACAAACATATATTCGAATACATCGGATGAATCGCATACAATATACAAGTTCGAATACATCAGGACTCGAATACAATTTCCTTGAGTGCAAGGCTTCTATTCGAATACAATGGCCTTTGAATACAAGAGTAATCTAATGAAACCCTATTCGAATACTTGCCTTGGAATACAATAACACTTGGACAATAGACCCTTAGAATACAAGTTACAAGGTTTGCATATGCCAGCGTATTCGAATGCAAAGGAAAGAAAGAAAGGAGTGCAAAGTATTCGAATACATTGTATTCGAATACAATGTGTTCGAATACAATTGTATTCGAATACTAAAGTATTCTGATGTACATAAAATTACACATCCTTTTAGCATCAAATAATCTCTAAAAACTGGAACTTCTATCAAATAACATAGCTCAGAAGGATACTTATCATAATAAAATAAAAATTCAGGTAAACCCAAGTCTCAAATGAAGAAACAAGTGAAAAGACAAAGAAAAACGGAAGAAAACACAAGAAAAACAAGAAACACGCCCCCATGCTCCAAGAAACACACACCCATGCTTCTGATCACAAGAAAAGACAAAAATCTACAAGAAAAGACAAACACTGATGACATAATCACGGGGCCGTGCCTCCTCAACCACGTGGCCTTGGTCACCTTCAGATAAGACAAAATGAATTTAAGCAAATGTCAATAAATAGCACGGGGTCGTGCCTCAGAAGCACGCCCCCGTGGTGAATCATCATGTACAATCTGACAACATGCAACTGGGACACGTGGACACAGGGCCGTTCCTCATTAAGCACGGGGTCGTGCCCCTTCCTCCAGACAACCTATAAATAGAGGCTTAAGTTGCATTCACTTGGTGTGCTTGAAGAAGATCTCTAAACGAGTTTCTCTTATAAAAACACCCACATTACACTCATATTGAAGATCTTGTGAGGAGTTTGAAGGCTTGGAGGTTATCATCATCATCCATCATCATCAACATCACCATAATCCATCATCATTAAGAAGGGAGACTCATCCACATTGGTTAGATTGTTCTAGTTTAATCATGTGTTTGTTATCATCATCTTTTTTTATGTTCATAATAATGCTCATTATGAGCTAAACTCCATTTACCATCTATAATCTATGAAGAAGCTTTGTTTTACTTGGTTATTATGTGAAACATGTGGTTTAGTTTGGTATAGTACATGGTTATTTTGCAATTATCCATTGATGAAGAAATGTTTTATCACTTTAATTCAATACATCAAGGTTGATGATTTATAATCATTCATAGTAATTCATGTTCTTGGAAACTAGAAATGGTAAAAAGAATACTTTGATACTTTATTTAAGATAAAACATGGATCCTTATGTTGTACTTAGAAATGATGAGATATAAGTTATGATCTATTTCTCTAGTTTTGATAATTCTAAAATAACATTGTTAACACGATTGCTTAGGTTATCATGCTAGTTAAAGAAATCATATGTTAATGGAATGTGTAATTATAATCTAATTAAATCAACAAAGGGGAGGTTGTGTGAGTTAACTACAACCACTCGAAGTTGTTAGCATTGGTAATTGAGAAATCGAAGTCAATCCTAATCGTTCTACTATACCAAACTGCTTGCCTAATTTAATTGACATTCTCGTGGTAGCATGCCATTAGAAAATGATGCACTTTAAAATGCGCATGCTACTTTCTTTATGTCATAGAATATGTTCACTTAGAAATGAGGGAATATTCTATCATATATTATCTGGACAAGTTTATCACATGTTTATTTAATAATAATCAAGGAATAATGGAGTGAATTCTTGATATTAGATGGTAAACCTTCATATAATTGAATTACTCCCTTAGAACTTCTCTTCTTGTCACCTATATATTATATATTTCTATTTTATAAAAGTTAAAAAATCAACCTCAAAATGAGTAAACCTTCCGATTAAGTAAGACGAAGATTCACTATTAGAAACATTTGTGTCCACGGATCGATACTTGGTTCTTACCAATACTATTCTACATATACGATAGGTACACTTGCCTATTTTGTGTGTGTTTAATCTTAGTAGAAATCACTTTTATAAATTTAAAACACGATCTTGTGCAAAAGCTAAAACCCCAAATCAATTATCATTTTACTAGCACATGTAGCACACATCATATTCGAATACCTTATATTCGAATACAATATTGTTTGAGGGTAAAATTGTGTTATAAGAAATTCTATTCGAATACCAAGACATGCCTATGAATACAATGCCTTACAAGGCCATTAGAAAAGACCAGACTTAGCCATTTCTGGTGAAACCTGAATAATGTGATTAGGACAAGTATTGATACATGTAATTAATGTACAGTTAGCCGAGCTTAGTTAAAGAAAGGGATAACCGTTAACGGCGAGCGTAACAGGATCCATGTGAGTTTCTAGCCCAATTTCCTTGTTATGTTTTTTGGGGCTGTGTGCATACTCAATGTGAATGTTAATACACTTACCTTAAATGGTAAGTGTATGCTTTGATGATTAATGTGATAGTATGTATGAATGATATAAAGAATTCCCGTTGGTGAGTGAACGATCTTTGGATATTGCACGTATTGTCGGAGAAAGTAATGTGCCTAGAGTAAAGTATGTATGTATAAAAGTATGTAATGAAATGAGTATGCATCAAGGTATGATTAATTATATAGAAAGGTATGGAATGTATGGTTAGAGAGGGAACATACCCTAATAATATATGTGAATGAAGGGAACAGACCCTATAAATATATGTGAATGTAGGGAACATACCCTAATAATATATGTGAATGTAGGGAACATACCCTAATATTATCTGCGAAGATTATAGGACGAGGTGTATGTATAAATGTATGTATGAAAAGAAAGATGAAAGTATGATTGTATGAACGTATGAAGGAAGGTAAAAAGCTAAGTATGTTATATGCACCCTCGGGTGCATATATAAGTAAGTGTATGGACGTATTGTATGTCACTTGTGTTAATAGAACTCACTCAGCGTAGCTGACTTTTAGTATGCACGCAGGTGAGTAGAATGAGTCAGCTAGCTTGAGCGGGGCACATGGCAGAAGAATAAGAGGCTGGCATCTGAAGACTCATGATGTTTTATGATTGATGCTTTAATTTTGAAAGATAAGAATGTTTTTTTAGACATGTTTATGAATTATTATGTAATGTTTAATGAAAGATTTATATTCCGCGAAAGTTTTAATTAACTCTGATATTTAGAACTGTGTTTATGAGTAAATCCAACGCCAAAGTAGGGCACCGGTAATGGGGCCTTACAAGCTGGTATCAGAGCATAAGTTTGAGAGAATTAAGTATCTTACATGCTTAGACTCGAACAGAGAATGAGATTTAAGTAAGAAAAGAAAGAAGATGCCAATTCAAGATAGATCAGTAAAGGTAAAGTATATGGTTAAATAACGTGTAATGATGTTAGCTTAATTTCTAAAGAAAGGATATGTGTATGTTAGGGATAGGATTAATTGATTGTTTGGTTGATTAACTGTTTAAAAGTAGAACATAGCACAAATAGACTCATAAGGGGAAGTGTATAGGACATGGAAAGTAACGTGATCAGCTAATCACAGCTGGCCACTTCTATTACCTGTTAGACTTACTATCCTTGTACTAAATAGTTCCTTGAGTGATGATGTTTGTGTTTCTTTATAGAATACGAATGGCTGGAGCTAGGAAAGCTGTTGGACAAAGAGGTCGTACGGGACGTCGTGGTAGGCCACATAGGATCCGAGAACCTTTTGAAGAACCAGTTGTTAACTCTATAGAAGGGCCAAGTGAGACTCTGCGAGGGCCAAGCCAGAATGCAGGGTATCAACTTGACCCTGCTGTTTAGGCAGCCATTGCTTAAGCTGTATCCGCTGTCGTGAAGAACTTGAATCCTGAAAAGTCTGCTGGAAGCAATGTAAGAACTGCTGAGAGGTCAGGAGAAAATTGCAAGAAAGATGACTAGAGATAAAAAGGTGACTCTAGAGAGGTCAGGTCCGTGAAGGTTGATGAACATGAAGAGAGGCCGAGGTGGGTGTAACTACAAGTCGTTCAATGGTTGCGACCCGCCGAAGCTAACTGGTTTGGGAGATGCAATCGCTACTCTCCAATGGATAACTGCGATGGATAAGGTTATCCGAATTAGCGAGTGCCGTACTGACCAAGCAGTGGGTTATGCCGCTTAGTCGTTTGAGGATGAAGCTATGTACTGGTTGGAAAGTGTGGAGCAGAGGAAGAGTTGAGAAGAGATTAAGGCTTTAAAAGGGATGACCTGAAGGAGTTGGTATTGAAGAGGTTACGTGCTGATGCTGAGGTTGAAAGGGCTGAGATGAAGTTTCTGAACTTGAAGGCGGGGAATATGACACACCGCGAGTATTCTACCGAATTCAACCGAATGTCTAGGTTGGTGCCTGATACGGTTAACACTGAGGCCAAGAGGATCAAGTGCTATGTAAGAGGACTGCAGTAGAACATCCGCACGCTAGTCAGGGCAAATAAACCTGCTACGTTTGACTCAGCAGTGGAACTCGCTGAGATGGTTTACGATGACTTGGCTGTGGATGATGTTGTGGTGGGGGATGAGCGAAAGGATAAGAAGTGGGCCAATCATGCTAAGCGACCCGACACCCAGTTATGGAACTCCAAAGACAAGAAACAGAAGGTGTGGGAAAAGAAGTCGTGCAAGACTTGGGGTAAGATGCACAGTGGCGAGTGCAAGTGGGCCACTTGTTCTGATGTGTGCCATAAGTGTGTAAAATCTCATGGTGGGGAATGCAGGTTAGGGTCAAATGCATGTTACAAATGTGGGAAGGTGGGGAATTTTGCTCAGGATTGCCATGCAACGCCCGCGTGTTATAGGTGCGGTCAGACTGGTCACCTAGCGAGGGCTTGCACGGGCGGTGAAGCGGGAGGAAGTGAAAAGAAGGATGCTGATCAGGCTAGACCAAGAACTAGGGCATACATGCTGACTCAAGAGCAGGCCAAGCAAATTCCAGATGTTGTGACAGGTACGTTTCTAGTAAACGGTATTTCAGCTTCAGTATTGTTTGATTCAGGTGCAAATAAAAGTTTTGTAACTACACCATTTAGTAAATTAGCTAAAATGAAATGTTGCCGAGAGCCTGAAGCCTTTATAGTAGAAGCCTCTAGTGACACCGCGGTTAAAATAATGAAAATGGTTAAGGATTGTAAGATAGATTTAGAGGGACGTGAATTCACTGTTACCTTGTATGTAATGACCTTAGGAGGGTTCGATGTAGTTTTGGGAATGGATTGGTTATCTGCGTCCGCTCCTTCGACTGATTGTTCGCTTGAAGCTCAGATAGTGTGTAAGAGTATGATAATAAGGTTAAAGTCCTCGGATGGTAGTGCGGTGACAGTTTATGGTGATAAAGAAAGTTCAAGGCTTAATGTCATTTCGATGATAAAAGCCGAAGGATTGTTAAGGCGAGGGTGTGGTGCCTACCTGGCGTATGTTGTCAAAGCTACGGCTGAGACGAAGGAAGTGAAAGATGTTCCTATTGTGTGCGACTACCCTGAAGTGTTCCTTGAGGATCTTGTGGGGCTGCCACTGGAGCGTGAGATATAATTCCAGATAGATTTAATACCAGGAGCCCAACCCGTCGCGAAAGTGACTTACCGTCTAGCGCCGTCCGAGATGAAAGAATTGATGTCCCAACTACTAGAACTCCTCGACAAGGGTTTTATCAGACCAAGTGTTTCCTCATGGGGCGCACCGGTGTTATTTGTTAAGAAGAAGGATGGAAGTATGAGAATGTTTATTGACTATCGTGATTTGAACAAGCTTACGGTAAAGAACATGATTTAACAGCGTTCCAGACGCGGTATGGACACTACGAGTTCCTCGTGATGTCCTTCGGTCTAACGAATGCTCCCGCGGAATTTATGGACATGATGAATAGGGTGTGTTAGCCGATGTTGGATAAGTATGTTATCGTTTTCATCGACGATATATTGATTTACTAAAAGAGCGAGTCTGATCATGCTGAGCATCTGAGGGAAGTATTGGAGGTTTTGAAAGAAGAGAAGTTGTATGCTAAGTTTTCTTAATGCACGTTCTGGTTGCGAGAAATGCAGTTTCTAGGTCACGTGATCAATCCCGAAGGGATCACCGTGGACCCAACTAAGATTGAGGCGATAATGAATTGGAAGACTTTGTAGAACTCGACTGATATACGAAGCTTCTTAGGGTTGGCTGGCTATTATTGGAGATTCATCGAAGGCTTCTCGAAGATAGCTGCACCGTTGACCGGTATGACCCAAAAGTCTGTAGTATTCAGTTGGGGTAAGTTCCAAGAAGAAGCTTTTGAGGAAATAAAGAGAAGACTCACCCAAGCTCCAATCCTTTCTTTACCTGATGGTGACGAGGATTTGGTTGTTTGTACTGATGCTTCGCATCGTGGGTTAGATTGCGTGTTGATGCAATGAGGAAAGGTAATAGGTTACGCGTCCAGGCAGTTGAAGGTTCATGAAAGTACCTACCCAACGCATGATTTAGAGCTAGCAGCAGTAGTGCATGCTCTCAGGATGTGGAGACATTATCTGTATGGTACTAAGTGTACTATTTACACAAATCATAAAAGTTTAAAGTATTTCTTCGAGCAGAAAGAATTGAACTTGACGTAGAGAAGATATTTAGAGTTGATCAAGGACTACGACTGCAATATCAAGTACTATCCTGGTAAAGCTAACGTGGTCGCTGATGTGCTAAGCCGTAAGAATGAAGAAGTTATTGCAACAGTGAAGTCATATCAGTTGATCATGAACTCAAGTCTTTTCGAGGAAATCATCAAAATGCAGACGAAAGTGCTCGAAGATGAAGGATTGGTGAAGAAGGAAAGGATTTTCGGTCAGCAAGACGAGTTGATGGAAAACACTCATGGTGTTAAGACTAGGCTTGACCGTATGTGGATTCCATGCCATGGAAATCTTAGAGGTCGAATCTTAGAAGAAGCTCATAAGTCAAGGTATTCAATCCATCCGGGATCCAATAAGATGTATCAAGACTTGAAGAGAGACTATTGGTGGACAGGTATGAAGAATGATGTAATAGATTATGTCAGTAAGTGCTTAACTTGTTTGCAAGTCAAAGCTGAACACCAGAAGCCTTATGGGAAGATGCATACCTGAATGGAAATGGGAACACATCACCATGGATTTCATAACTAATCTAACTCGTACAGCTAAGCATCATGTTACAATTTGGGTGGTTGTGGACCGTTTAACAAAGAGAGCTCACTTTCTGCCTATACGAGAGGCTATCTCTTTAGAAATGTTAGCAAGTTTGTTCATAAAAGAGGTTGTGACTAAGAACGGAGTGCCACTGTAGATTGTGTCTGATAGAGATACTCGATTTACTTTGAGATTCTGGAAGAAGTTCCATGAGGCCATGGGAACAAGAGTAAACATCAGTACATCGTATCATCCTAAAATAGATGGGCAGTCTGAAAGGACGATCCAAACCCTTGAGTATATGCTATGTGCTTGTGTCCTAGACTTTGGAGGAAGTTTGGATGATCATCTACATCTGGCAGAGTTTCCTATAATAACAGCTACCATTCAAGTATTGGTATGCCACCGTTTGAGATGCTTTATGGTAGACGTTGTAGAACCCTGGTATGTTGGGGAGAGATTGGGCAGAAAGAGATTGGAAGCTTGGAAGTTGTGCAAGAAACCTTATCAAGGTTCGATCAGATCAAGGCAAGGATGAAAGCTGCTCAAGACCGACAGAAGTCATATGTCGATAAGCGGCGACGACTGATTGAGTTTAACATTGGTGACAATGTGATGTTCAAGGTCTTGCCTTGGAAATGAATTATTCTTTTTAGGAAGAGGGAAAATTGAGTCCGAGGTACATTGGACCGTTTAAGATTATGGATCGTGTGGGTGAAGTGGCTTATAAGCTAGATTTACCCGAAGAGTTAGAAGGAATTCATCAAACCTTCCATGTTTCTCATCTGAGGAAATGTCTGGCTGATGACATGCCTCATGTGCCATTGGTAGATATTGAAGTTGATGAACGGTTGAACTACATTGAGGAACTAGTAGAGATAGTTGACCGCAAGGAAAAATAACTCCGTCACAAGGTTATACCCTTAGTGAAAGTGATATGGAAGCATCGCAAGGGATCAGACGCTACTTGGGAAGTTGAAGAAGAGATGCGCAAGTTTTACCCATATTTGTTTTAGTAATAGTTAGGTTTCGGGGACGAAACCTCTTTAAGGAGGGAAAGCTTGTAACATCCTAAATATCATATTAATAAATAAAGGAAATTATGTTTATTTGGGTGTATGCTAATATTTAATTAAGATTAAATATAATAAAGGAGTTGGACTTGGGTAATGAAAGATAGATTAAAGGGTGGAAATGGGCCTTAGGTCCATGGGCCAAAGGGAGTATAAATAATCCTTAAACATCCCTAAAACCCTCATTTCTTACATTCCAAGTTCACTACACACTCAAAACACACACACAAACACCCTTGATAGCCGGCTTCAACCAAGGGGAGGATCCAAGACCAAAACTAAGCCTAAATCTTGACAAATCTTAAATATACAAGCAAGATACAAGCTTATCATCTCATACCGAAGCTAACTGTAGCCTAGAAACGTCAAAAGGTATGTTCTTTACATATAAGGGTTATGTTTTTATGAACGGTTTACCCTAAAACTTAGCCCTAGAGTAGATTGGGTATAGATGAACCATAAAAATGCAAACTTGATGTTTAAAATGGATTTAATGAACTCATTGATATATATGGTTCACTTAGAAACCCTAGATCTAGCCAAAACGGGTTTTAAACCCATAAAGGTTCAAGCTTTATAGATAAACAGGTTAGGTCTTAGCCGAGAATGGATATGGTGACGGGTTAAGGATGATATGGAACCATAATAGGAACGTAGATGTTAATATATATATATATATATATATGTATATATATAACAATAGAGACGATAAAGGTTGGTACATGGGTTCGATGAAAGATTCAAATATGGTTACTATTCGAATACCTAACAGTGGACTCGAATACAATCTGGTCATTCGCATACACTGGTGGGAACGAACCCAACTCGAATACATTGAAGTATTCGAATACAAGAAGGGGATATTTGTATATAAATACATATAGAAAAGAATTAAGTTCAAATACAAGTAATTGTATGCTAACTCCTGGTCATCTCGAATACATGAATGATTCGCATACAACACATATGCTCGAATACATTGAATGAATTCGCACACAAACATATATTCGAATACATCGGATGACTCCCATACAATATACAAGTTTGACTACATCAGGACTCGAATACAATTTCCTTAAGTGCAAGGGTTCTATTCAAATACAATGGCCTTTGAATACAAGAGTAATCTAAGGAAACCCAATTCTAATACTTGCCTTGGAATACAATAACACTTGAATAATAAGCCATTCGAATACAAGTTACAAGGTTTGCTTATGCCAGCGTATTCGAATGTAAAGGAAAGAAAGAAAGGAGTACAAAGTATTCGAATACAATAATGTTTGAGGGTAAAATTGTGTTATAAGAAATTCTAAACGAATACCAAGCCATGCCTATGAATACAATGCCTTACAAGGCCATTAGAATAGACCAGACTTAGCCATTTCTTGTGAAACCTGAATAATGTGATTATGACAAGTATTGATACATGTAATTAATGTACAGTTAGCCGAGATCAGTTAAAGAAAGGGATTACCGTTAACGGCGAGCGTAACAGGATCCAGGTGAGTTTCTTGCCCCATCTTCTTGTTATGTTTTTTGGGGCTGTGTGCATACTCAATGTGAACGTTAATACACTTACCTTAAATGGTATGTGTACGCTTTGATGATTAATGTGATAGTATGTATGAAAGATATAAAGAATGCCCGTCGGTGCGTGAACGATCTTCGGATATTCCACGTCTTGTCGGGGCAAGTAATGTGCCTAGAGTAAAGTGTGTATGTATAAAAGTTTGTAATGAAATGAGTAAGTATCAAGGTATGATTAATTATATAGAAATGTATGGAAGGTATGGTTAGAGAGGGAAAATGCCCTAATAATATCTATGAATGAAGGAAACAGAACCTAATAATATCTGCGAATGTAAGGAACATACCCTAATAATATATGAAAATGTAGGGGACAGACCCTAATATTATCTGCGAAGATTATAGGACGAAGTGTATGTATATATGTATGTATGAAAATAAAGAATGAAAGAACATAGCTAACTTTTAGCAGTATGCACGCAGGTGAGTTGAATGAGGCAGCTAACTTGAGCGGGGCACATGACAGAATAATAAGAGGCTGACATCTGAAGACTCATGATGTTTTATGATTAATGTTTTAATTTTGAAAGACAAGAATGTTTGTTGAGACATATTTATGAATTATTATGTTATGTTTAATGAAAGATTTATATTCTGCGAAAGTTTTAATTAACTCTGATATTTAGAACTGTGTTTATGAGTAAATCTAACGCCAAAGTAGGGCACCAGGAGCGAGACCTTACATATGGATATCAATTAATTATGTTGTCAGTTTTGGTCAAAATTTGAATATTAAAATTGAACATTAATTGTGTCAGTTTTGGTAATTTTAATTTGAATATTAAAATTGTCGAATTTAGTTAAAAATTTGTTTCTAGATGATTTAAATAAATTTAGTATGTGAATTAACTGGGAGTTATTGATTTTTTTAATTAATTTTTGAATTATTTAATTGTTAAGAAAATCATAGAAGTGGTTGTTATATATGGAATCAATACAGTTGGTCCAATAAAAAAATGCCAAAAACTCAATTCTTTTAATAGTATAGGTAGATGAACTTGTATTAATTTTTTTATTTGTTAATAACTCAAATTTGTAGTTGTTTTGAAATTGAATTAGTTTTTTTAACTGACTTCGAATCGATTCAATTCGAACTTAACTCTCGAATCGAATCGAATTTTGAATTAGCTATTCTAAATTCGAATCAAATCGAATCAAAATTGTCAAGTCTGTTTCGAATTCGAATCCAGCTTCAAAAATTAAAAATTCAAATAATTCGATTCGAATAAATAAGAATATTCGATTCGTTGAACACCCTTAATTCACATTCCATTGAACAATTTGCCTTTGAAGTTTTGTACTATCTACGTTAAGAATTAAATAGGTTCATTTTTGAGCAAATTTGGATAGTCACCATCTCCCACGCCTCCACCCTTACTAGAGTCGTCTCCGATAATCGTGAAAAAATTTTGGGCAGTAGGCGAAAACTATTTGAGCCTTAAATTAGTTGAGTAATCGGATATAAAAATTAAGAATACATATTGTTTTCCAAAATCTTAAATATATATAAACGAAACCTTTAAAAGCTCTCCGGTTGCTCCCTACAGTTTCTCAAGCCACCAAATTGTTTTATTTGTTAATGGAGACTTCTCATGCATTTGACCTGAATTAACAGATATGGTCTCACCAAACCCAGATAGCCCTTAAACAGGTTATATCTCATGAAATTAAAAATTACCCTTTCCAAATATTTGATATGAAAATCCTTTAAAATATGGATATACTAAAATTAATATCCGATGTTTTTTAAAAAATATTACTTATAATTAAAAAACAATTTTATAATAAAAAATAAGCGAATCATGGGTCTCACTAAAATCAAATAGTTTTCAACCGGGTTATAACATCT